>NC_069499.1:152942641-153242641 GCF_027579735.1 Bombina bombina
AATATTCTTGCTAACACTAGCACAACAAAAACGCATCACCTCTCATATAGATCAGTAAAGCCACTCTTTGAATATAAGAGCCAGCTGGAGCTACAAGCAGGTAGAATATGTTGAAGACAGTAAGAAAGAAAAAAAAAAGATCCGGCTTCATGGGGCAGCAAAGAAAGTCCTTAATATAGTGAATCTGCTCATCACATTAAGAAACATTGGGCACCATGTACTAAGGCGTCAAAATTTTCGCACAGACCGTATCGAATTAACCCGCCGGCATTCGCACCATACGGATAGAACTTCATTACATGAATGTACTAAAAACCAAGCTGTAAAATTTTGCGTCTAATCTGTCTCGAAGACAATTGTATTATTGATAACTTTGAAGCTTTGCTCGGCGCGAAAGAACAAAGTTACTAAGCAGTCTACTGTCTAATTGGTTTAGTTTTTAACCCACGTGACCATCTAGGTGTCATAATCGTCATACAAGCGGCAACGTTTAGCTGCTGACATATATAAGAATGTGCATTTCCCAGAAATCTTAGAATATTGTTTATTTACTTTTCGGTATTTACTTAGAGAAGATGGCTTGCTCCGGAGATTCAGCTACTTCCAAGAAGACTCACAACCCTAACTTCTCGCATCAACAGAATGTTGTACTTGTTGATCTAGTATTTGAATACTATGATAATATTTATGGTAGTAGAGTCAAGCAAACCCCCGGTGCCCGTAAGAAGATTATTTGGGAAAAAATTAGTGACGCAGTGAGTGCTCAAGGACCAACTAAAATAGATATTGAATCCTGCAAAAAAAGGTTCAATGATAACAAGCGTCAAACTAAATCCAAAATTGCCAAAGAAAAGCAATATGCACGTGGTACTGGAGGCGGACAACCTTATGTCGCAGATTTGACTGACTTCGAAAGAAAAGTTCTACAGAGGCTTGGCACGGAGGTCATTGAGGGCATAACTGATGACTGTGATAGTGATATTCGAGGTAATTATAAATTAATGTCCAAATTTTAATATTTATATTGTTTAATTGTCTGCACCAAAAATGTGTCGCTTACATTTTTTTTTTCTAAATACGTTATTAACCGTTTTTTAATGTGCTATTTACTTGTATTATCCATTGTTCTTCCTTCGCTTTCTATCTTTATTTAAAAAGAAGGAATGCAATCTTAGCAGTCAGCACATTTTAGGTTCATCACCATGAATAGAAATATATGTAAAAGTGTCTCCATCTTCATTCCGTGATCCAAAAACCAATAATAACTATTGTAGTCTAGTCCTTTCACTTAAGTACTTCAACCTGGTGTCAGTTTGATACCCCCTATAGTTTTCTATTGAATGCGCCACCTAAATGTTCACAAAGCAAATCACGCGACGTTAGAGTGAAAGTTGTAGTGGGCGGATTACTTGTAACATTCATAATTTCCAATTAAAGCGAATTTCCGTGCAATCGATCATGTAGTAAGTGGAAAAAGGGTTAGGAATGATTAGTTGCGTAAAATTACGATAGCTGATGAAAAATAGTGGTTTTTCAATTCGATCGCGGATTGGTAAATAAGAGATGCAGATTGTGAGCGAATTTTGATGCGGAAATACAGACGAAGGGTCACTTTGATGCTTAGTACATGGCGCCCATTAGCTGTTTAAATGAAACATTTTTAAAATTGTCTCTATATGGAGGCCCATTTATCAAGCTCCGAATGAAGCTTGAGGGCCCGTGTTTCTGGCAAGCCTGCAGGCTCACCAGAAACAGCAGTTATGAAGCAGTGGTCTAAAGACCGTTGCTCCATAACCCTGTCCGACAGTTCAACCCAATCGAGTACGATCGGGTTAATTGACACCCCTCTGCTGGCGGACAATTGGCTGCGAATCTGCAAGGGGTGGCATTGCACCAGCAGCTCACAAGAGCTGCTGCTGCAATGCTGAATACGGAAAGCGTATTGCTCTTTGCATTCAGCAAGGTCTGTCGGACCTGATCCACACTGTCGGATCAGGTCCGACAGACCTTTAATAAATAGGCCTCTTAAAGTTTACTGTCCTTTTAACCCTTTAATGACAGGCACTGTAAAGGGTACTCCGTCCTGGGCTGTGAGGAAGCTGGTCCTGCCTACAGGGGTGAGACTGAACTCTTTCTGCATGCCTCACAAATGAAGCATTGCAGATATAAGATAACAACATGAGGAAAATGGTGTCCCTGTGATCAGATATTTCATCAGGATCTGGGTTCCTCCATTACATGAGATGCATGCTACGATCAGTGTGTATCTCATGCTGTTGCTGGATAGCCTCACATGCAGGCATCCAACAATAATACATTAACAGTCAAATATCACTGTTACTGTATAAACAGTCACAGTGACAGCCAGTCACAGTGATTGTGTTCTGAAAATGTAGCTTAGATACTAGTACACTGTAATGCATGCTGAAATCAGGCTCACTCTGCAATCACTGGATGCCTGAGAAGCGATGCCCAAAAAAGTAGCTGATGTTCATGTAATCCCTATTACAATCAGTCAAGAGCAGACAGGTTCTCTGTCTGGGAATATTATCTGTCTTCATTTTGATAAATAGGACCCTATCTCATTTATATGAAGTTATATAGGGTACAGCAATGTATTAGTTTTGTAATGATGTTATTGTCTTTAGCTGTTTATAACTTGCTACCTTATAGCCTATTAAAAGCCACAAAAATACAATGAAGGTCAAAGTAAGACATACAATAATGTCATATTTGTGATTTGCCATATTAAATTATTTATCTAATTAGATATTTAAGAAAAATGTTATTTTAACAAAATGTATGCTTACCTGAAAAACTTATTTTATAATGGTGAGAGTTCACAAGCCATCACATGTGGGATTAAGGTCCGGCCCTACAGGAGGAGGCAAACACCCCATATTCCACTGTTAGAACATTTGAAGCTACAAAGAATGTAAGTGGTGTCTGACTAAAGGTACAGCATCTGAAGCTGCTACCATTAGACAAAATACTTTCATGCATTGAAGCAGTGTAGAAAGGAGAGCTTAATGAAGAACATAGGGCATCAGGGCCGCCATCAGGGGGTGACAGGGGTGACTCCTGTCAGGGGCCCAATGAGCCAGGGGGGCCCCATGAGGCAAGAACTAAAAAAAAAAAAATAAAAAAAAAAAAATATTTTTTTTTTTTTTTTTTTTTTACATTTTGGCAGCCACCAGTGGGTACTATAGCAGAGTGCTAATTGAGCATGGGAAATGTTATTACAAGGAGTAAAGTATTAGCATTTGAGAGGATTTCTTAGTGTGCGCTAAACCACTATGCTCAGTGTGAGACAGACTTGGCACTTTGTACAGTGTGTGCCTGAGTCAGACGGCAGATCACTTTCATTTGAAGAGGAGGTAGGACTTACATAGCAAATGTTTTTTATTTATTTGTGCAATTTTGGATTGTAACTTCAGTGTGGTAGTAGTTGTATGGTGGGGCTAGGGGTCCATAAAAACACATTTTTTTAGCAGCAGTGTATTTATGATTATTTGACAATGCTGTAGAAATTCTATATTTAAAACCATGCAGAAATGTTTCCTCCTCAATACACAAATGGTAGATGCCCTTTTGGCAGATATGCATTATATATATATATATTACATTCCAGTTTACTGCCCCTTTATGCAAGGACTTTCCAGATGCAAGGAGGCATTTTATCTAAGATTTTTACATCTGCATAAAATTTTATACTCTCAGACTAAGATTGCTCAGTGTTTGAAATGAGACAGGTTAACTTAAAAATGTTCAGTTTACACTACAGCTGACTTAGTTTTGAAATACATACCAACAAGCCTAAATCCTGCATTTAACCAGATCTAATGGTATGAGTACCACAGCTTATGGTCCCACCAAAACCATATAGAGAACAGCATTTTCAAAATCCATAAGTACAGCTGACAGATGGGAAAATTTGTACACTATATTTGAAGTGGTGCTCTTGGTTGGGGAAAATGGAAAAAAACAAACAAACATATGTCAACCTTTTAAAGATACTTTTCTTCATCTAGCCATCTACCCAGCTCATTAATGTACAATTTTGAATTCACAGAATTATTTTTGTTTGCACATTTACAAATATGATTCTTTAAAAAGTGATCTCTTAATTTCTGCATTTTTTTTTATCATGCATGTCACACACTTTTGATTTAGGGGATGCAAAGGGTGTGTGCTTATGTCTTTGAGCTTTTTCAATGGGTGTTTCTGTGAGGGTGTTTGTGTGTATGTATGTATGTCTGTGTTTTCTGTGGGTGTCTCTGTGAGGGTGTGTGTATGTCTTTGTGTGTTTTCTGAGGCTGTCTCTGTCGGCGTTTCCTTGGGTGTATGTGCAAGTTTGAGTTTGTGTGTGTGTGTCCATTGTCTGTTCCTTTTTAGGACATTTTGACCTTACTACTAATTATTCACATCTTTCTACAGACTTTGAGACTAACAAGACCTTTCTGGAAGTATCCACTCCACCATTTAACCTTTAAATTATTGTTTAGGCAGTTCAGGGCCCTTCCTTTCAGCCACTGCATGCTGTTGTCATAATTTGTCATCTTCCTTTACAAAAAGATAATCAGAACTCCATATTTTGTTTTCTAAATCTCCTTTTTTTACAAAACTGTAGTTTACCTCATTACTTGTCAGGTCAATGTAAACAAGTGCTAAGTGTCTGTTTGGGTTTCTGTGTCTGAGTGTGTTTCTTTGCGTGTCTGCTAGAGTGTCTATATGTGAATCCTTATGTGTGAGTGTGTTTGTGTGTTTCAGTGTATGAGTGTGTCTGTGTGTGTGTGTATGTTACTACCTTTACAACATTTCCAAGTTTAAATAGACAATTAAGAATAAAGCGCATATACATTTTAGTCACTTGGTCAAAAAATGCACGTCAAAAGGAGGGGGGGGGGGGCCTGATCAATGGTTGAGTCAGGGGCCCCAAAATTTCTAGTGGCGGCCCTGTAGGGCATCCACAATTTGAGTGTGCAAGCAACTGCAAGAGTCTATGATTAAGCTAAGAAAGGCAACTCTGGTTTGTAGTAGTAGAGAGCTTGTTGGGAAGTTGAAATGCCTTACACGGGAGCAAATGAACTGAAGAACTGTGTTTGTATGTTCCTGAGCAGCCTGTACCAGAATGTTATTTAGGTAAGATGATTCTGTTGGGCTCTACGCTCTCACTATGGATATAAGATAATCTTTGAGAAGTTTCTTAGTGTTGATGCCACACCACATGGGAACTGTACACATTTATAATGCCTGTTTAGAAAGGTAAATCTGAGAGATTTTGTATGATGCCTTTCAAAACGGACATGCAAATAGGCATCTTTCAATCAAGTTTATGGTAGACATAAACTGACCCTCCTGCACTAAAGGTAATATAGGGCTGGATGACGAGCGCCGTGCTAACTGTTACGCTTGAGTGATAAGGGGTATTTTGCCCACGTCGGAAGTAGCGTGTGTATTACGAGTTGAACGTAAACATCAAAAAAACATTTTGCTATTACACTCACAATAACACTGTCTCATAAAAATTATTTAAAAAAAAATATTGCATTAAAAACTACTAAATACATATTTACATATATATATATATATATATATATATATATATATATATATATATAAATATATATATATATACCTGTATATCTATTACTAGAATATTTTACAGTATGCTTAATATTTTTTTTTATATTTTATATGTAATATTTCAATAACGTGCCTTAAGATTACTACGTTTTCATGTGTGCTAACCCAACCACGTTAAAAATCGCAAAAACAATGTTCAAAATGCATTATGCAATTTTACATTCCTATGTTCTTCTCATAGAAAATAATGAACTTTTTATTAATAAATATATATTTTTATATATATCTGATACTGTTCATGTAAAATGCATATCTGTACCTACAGTATATATATATATATATATATATATATATATATATATATATATATATATATATATATATATATATATATATATTAGGAATAGATATATTGGTTTGGTATATATATATAGATATATAGAAATATGTATTTAAGAATAAATAGAACATATTCTGCTATGTGAAAAACAATGGAATGTGAAATATTAATATTTCATGTCGGGATTAGCACTCTTGAATATACATGGTCAGGATAGCTTGTGAGTATGAATGTTAGTTATATTTAAGTTCTATGGGAGAAGTTAATGCAGGCACAATATTTTTGCACTTGTCACTTTAACGCTCACACGCAAACTTTTTGCTTTCAACTTGTAATATGTGCGAAAAAAAAGCCTTCATCTAGCTAAGTTAACATGCGAGTGGGAGCACTAATTTGTTATCCATTTGTAATCTAGCCCATAGTTTGAAAAGTCTCCATTATGAAATTTGGAACTTCAGAAATGTTTTAGAGTGTAGAGATCCAAGATTGGTCTGCAAGCCCAGTCTTTCTTTAGAACAATGAAAGGTTGAATCTGTTCCCCCAAGGGGACCAGATAATTAACTCAAATGGCTTATAAGTCTGTTACACATGCCAAGAAAGCTCTGTTATTTAAAGGATCTTTAGGAATATGGGAGAGGAGGAATCTTCATTGAGGAGGGCAAGACCGAAAGCCTACGCAGTACCCCACGAAAATTATGTTCAGTGCCCAAGGAACTTGAATGGATTTTCCCCAAGCCTCCTCAACAAAGATTCAGTTGGTCCCCAACCAGAACTGTGTCTGGGTTACAGGCCACACCTTCATGCTGATTTGGAGGAAAGGACAGGCTTTTTTGGTTTGTTTGGACTAATACCAAGAGGAACGAGGTTTCCATGTGAAATTGACAATGACAATGAAGAGGAGGAGCTTTGCATCTTGGAATGATGAAAGCAGAGAAAACATCTAGTGGACTTAACCCTGCCCATGTTTTTTTGTTTTTGTTTTTCCTTGAGGAATGCTCCTTTATCTCCAGTGACTGTAATGCCAGCCCAGGTCCAAACAAGACCTTTCCCAGAAATTTGCATTTCATACTATATCAGCAGATTATAAATTGAGCCATAAGGTTCTTCTAGCCAGAACAGTCCTAGCAAATGCAAGTTATTTCAACAGATCAATCACAGATTAAACTGCTCGCAGTCTTAACCAAGCTTAAAAAATCCTAAATTTCAACAAGTAAAGCTTCTTGGGAAAATAGGTCAGAGATGTTGTCATACTATACTGCAGTAGCCGTAGATATGCAGGCTACACTAAAAGATGGATAAAACATATAGCCTGTCAGCTGAAAGGATCTCCTGAGGAAATCTTAAAGTTTTCTGTCCATCGGATCCTTAAAAGGGGTACTGTCCTCTTAAAGAATGGTACTCTGCCTAGCCTAGTATGTAACTATATCCCCAGTATTATGAATCATATTATGAATACATATTCATGCTAATAGGCTTTTGGCTATGTGAGTGCAAGTACCTACTTACCTGCCAGCACTCCCTTTACCATGCTTAACAAGCTGCAGGAGACCTGCTTCCAGGAGAAGAGCCCATCCTGTGTAGTACACACTAGCAAAGTATCTAAGGAAGGAGTACTTTAAAGCACCAACTGGAGGAGGCTGTAGGACAAGTCCTAACAACATCTGTGGATGGCAAGTGACAAACCCCAGCAGGAGAATTACTTTTACTGCAAAGTACTTCTTTACTCTTCTGCCCTATTCCCAGCTATCTGAGAGGCATAATGGGTCTTTTCACCCTCACAACTTGCTGTAGGCAAAAATTGACTAAGGAATCATGGGAAAGTTGTGTGAAAATGTTCCCTCCTCTGGTAGAACTGGACTTTGACCCTAAATGTAGCAGCTCATGGGCTCTCACCATCTTATGCTGATTAGATACTTTTATTATTTAAAATTGTGGCTGTTTAAATAGATTAGATTTGCAGCTGTTAAAATAGATTAAAATGTTTTAGAATACTATGTCAAAAAATCCTGTTAAGTTAAAATGTTTTCAAACTGTAAATCAAATGCATTAAAAAGTGGGTCAGTGATATTATTATGGTTAAGAGTAATTTTACTCCTGAAAATATCAGCAGATACACATGACTGCCTGAACACTAAAATATTGATGTCAAGCAAGTGCTGTCCTTATATAAACATTTGAGGGGGGGGGGACATTATTAAAGTCAGAGTTGTCTAGTTTGGAGCCAAATAATTTCAAATAAACATTTATATATTAAATGTAACATTTTAAAAATACATTTGCATTTATTGCTATGATGTCTGGTAAAATAAAACAGGCAAAGGAGAAAGACAAAAACTCCCCCAGGCAGCGGCGCAAGATCAGTTCTGAGCGCAGGGTGACGTCCGTCACACTCCAAGGAATGCGACATACCTCCCGCAGAAGAAACCTCCGATCTCCAGACCCGGTTCACAAGAATGCCTCCGGTAGATTAAAGTGTATAGCTAAGCTCCCGGACCTTGTAGTCCTCCATATTGCCTGGCTTAGTTTACTGCAGTGCCAATACTGTTGTAGAATTCAGCCTGTCACTTAATTCCACTCCTGAACACACTTTACATGGGAGCTCCTCCATATACACCTTGACAGCTCGCCAAGAAACACCGGCCGATACAGTTTTTTTTTTCCCCCCTTTTGCTTTGAAGGATGTTACTCGTTCATTATTAGGCAATTTTGCTAATGTCCCTCAGGACATGCCACTTAGAAATATATTACTCAAACCTCCTCTCACGCAGCACCGGTGGGAGAGGAGGGAGAGAAAAGAGCAGTGTTCTGCAAAAGAGGAACCCTTTATCATACGTTGATCAGATAGGGGTACAGGTCCTTCCAACCTGACAATTGTCAGTGCAGTGGGTTGGATTTCCACTGCCTTGATTCCGGTAGCGGTGAAACAAGCTGTCCAGGTAGCTACTCAGGGTAAGGCGCGGGAAAACAGCTTAGGGACTGGAGCGCTCTGAGCCAGCACTCTCTAGCGTGCGCTTAGCTCCTCCTCCGGAAATCCACCAGAGCATCAGAAAATACAATTTTAAACAACGTTCCAATTTACTTATATTATCAAATTAGCTTCACTCTCTTGTTATCCTTTGCTGAAGGAACATCATTGCACAACTAGAAGCTAGCTGAACACATCTAGTTAGCCAATCATAAGAGACAAATGTGTGTAGGCACCAATCAGCAACTAGCTAGTGTAGGATATGTATGTATTCTTTTTCAGCTAGGGATACCAAGAGAACAAAGCACAATTGAAAATAGATGTGAATTTGAAAGTGTTGTAAAATGACATGCTCTATCTAAGTCATGCAAGTTTTTATTTTGACTCTCCTAATCCCTTTAAAACGGCATGCTCTATCTAAATCACAAAAGTTTAATTTCATCTCTTTAAGTAGATATTGATTTCTAATCATGATTTTTTTTTATAAAGACCAAACACATATAAAAAATAGAACATGCACGGAATTACTTGTTTTGACTAATATCACTATGCTCAACCCAAGAGAAGGCTACATGTTTTTTCACACATTTTCATTAGAAGAATTTGTTACTGTCTGCAATATTCAGTAAATGTGACAAATGCTTTGTGGACAGTATAAATGCAAAGCTATCTCTTGAGGAAATACAGTGCAAGTAGAAACTTTCCACTGTTGAAAAAAAATGAATACTGTGCAGACTAAAATTGCAGTGGTATCCAGCAATGCTTTTATACTTAGTATATTATTATGTTATGTTCCCCTGCTGAGAAACACAATAACATAAAACGCAGAGAGTAGAAGATAAATCTGCTTGTGTTGCGAAATCCTTACTAAGTCTATATAGTCATACAAAATACGACAACATATTAAAAGATAGAATCCTGTGTTCTGAATAGAATAAAAAAACTTAGGAAACATAACACCAATAAACGTGAACTTTAAAGCTGATGGATTTCAAATAATATAACTAGCAGTTATATTATGTAAAGGAGGATATAGAAGTGTTTTAGTACTGGTTTTCCATCTATAACCTTACTTTGTTTTTGTCTGTAATAATGAGATTTGTTTCCAGCTATTTCAAATTATTTAAAGGGACAGTCAACTCCAAATTTGTTATTGTTTAAAAAACATAATTTATGTAAGAACTTACCTGATAAATTCATTTCTTTCACATTAGCTAGTGACGTATGGGATATACATTCCTACCAGGAGGGGCAAAGTTTCCCAAACCTCAAAATGCCTACAAATACACCCCTCACCACACCCACAAATCAGTTTAACGAATAGCCAAGAAGTGGGGTGATAAGAAAAAAGTGCGAAAGCATAAAAAATAAGGAATTGGAATAATTGTGCTTTATACAAAAAAATCATAACCACCACAAAAAGGGTGGGCCTCATGGACTCTTGCTAATATGAAAGAAATGAATTTATCAGGTAAGTTCTTACATAAATTATGTTTTCTTTCATGTAATTAGCAAGAGTCCATGAGCTAGTGACGTATGGGATAATGACTACCCAAGATGTGGATCTTTCCACGCAAGAGTCACTAGAGAGGGAGGGATAAAATAAAGACAGCCAATTCCGCTGAAAAATAATCCACACCCAAAATAAAGTTGAAATTTTATAATGAAAAAAACTGAAAACATAAGCAGAAGATTCAAACTGAAACAGCTGCCTGAAGTACTTTTCTACCAAAAACAGCTTCAGAAGAAGAAAACACATCAAAATGGTAGAATTTAGTAAAAGTATGCAAAGAAGACCAAGTTGCTGCTTTGCAAATCTGATCAACCGAAGCTTCATTCCTAAACGCCCAGGAAGCAGAAACTGACCTAGTAGAATGAGCTGTAATCCTTTGAGGCAGAGTTTTACCCGACTCGACATAAGCATGATGAATTAAAGATTTCAACCAAGATGCCAAAGAAATGGCAGAGGCCTTCTGACCTTTCCTAGAACCGGAAAAGATAACAAATAGACTAGAAGTCTTTCGGAAATTCTTAGTAGCTTCAACATAATATTTCAAAGCTCTAACTACATCCAAAGAATGCAATGATTTCTCCTTAGAATTCTTAGGATTAGGACATAATAAAGGAACCACAATTTCTCTACTAATGTTGTTGGAATTCACAACCTTAGGTAAAAATTCAAAAGAAGTTCGCAACACCGCCTTATCCTGATGAAAAATCAGAAAAGGAGACTCACAAGAAAGAGCAGATAATTCAGAAACTCTTCTGGCAGAAGAGATGGCCAAAAGGAACAAAACTTTCCAAGAAAGTAATTTAATGTCCAATGAATGCATAGGTTCAAACGGAGGAGCTTGAAGAGCCCCCAGAACCAAATTCAAACTCCAAGGAGGAGAAATTGACTTAATGACAGGTTTTATACGAACCAAAGCTTGTACAAAAACAATGAATATCAGGAAGATTAGCAATCTTTCTGTGAAAAAGAACAGAAAGAGCAGAGATTTGTCCTTTCAAGGAACTTGCAGACAAACCTTTCTCCAAACCATCCTGAAGAAACTGTAAAATTCTCGGAATTCTAAAAGAATGCCAGGAAAAATGATGAGAAAGACACCAAGAAATATAAGTCTTCCAGACTCTATAATATATCTCTCTAGATACAGATTTACGAGCCTGTAACATAGTATTAATCACAGAGTCAGAGAAACCTCTTTGACTAAGAATCAAGCGTTCAATCTCCATACCTTTAAATTTAAGGATTTGAGATCCTGATGGAAAAAAGGACCTTGCGACAGAAGGTCTGGTCTTAACGGAAGAGTCCACAGTTGGCAAGAGGCCATCCGGACAAGATCTGCATACCAAAACCTGTGAGGCCATGCTGGAGCTACCAGCAGAACAAACGAGCATCCCTTCAGAATCTTGGAGATCACTCTTGGAAGACGAACTAGAGGCGGAAAGATATAGGCAGGATGATACTTCCAAGGAAGTGACAATGCATCCACTGCTTCCGCTTGAGGATCCCTGGATCTGGACAGATACCTGGGAAGTTTCTTGTTTAGATGAGAGGCCATCAGATCTATTTCTGGAAGTCCCCACATTTGAACAATCTGAAGAAATACCTCTGGGTGAAGAGACCATTGGCCCGGATGCAACGTTTGGCGACTGAGATAATCCGCTTCCCAATTGTCTATACCTGGGATATGAACCGCAGAAACTAGACAGGAGCTGGATTCCGCCCAAACCAGAATTCGAGATACTTCTTTCATAGCTAGAGGACTGTGAGTCCCTCCTTGATGATTGATGTATGCCACAGTTGTGACATTGTCTGTCTGAAAACAAATGAACGATTCTCTCTTCAGAAGAGGCCAAGACTGAAGAGCTCTGAAAATTGCACGGAGTTCCAAAATATTGATCGGTAATCTCACCTCCTGAGATTCCCAAACCCCTTGTGCCATCAGAGACCCCCACACAGCTCCCCAACCTGTAAGACTTGCATCTGTTGAAATTACAGTCCAGGTCGGAAGAACAAAAGAAGCCCCCTGAACTAAACGATGGTGATCTGTCCACCACGTCAGAGAGTGTCGTACAATCGGTTTTAAAGATATTATTTGAGATATCTTTGTGTAATCCCTGCACCATTGGTTCAGCATACAGAGCTGAAGAGGTCGCATGTGAAAACGAGCAAAGGGGATCGCGTCCGATGCAGCAGTCATAAGACCTAGAATTTCCATGCATAAGGTTACCGAAGGGAATGATTGTGACTGAAGGTTTCGACAAGCTGATATCAATTTTAGACGTCTCTTGTCTGTCAAAGATAGAGTCATGGACACTGAATCTATCTGGAAACCCAAAAAGGTTACCCTTGTCTGAGGAATCAATGAACTTTTGGTAAATTGATCCTCCAACCATGATCTTGAAGAAACAACACAAGTCGATTCGTATGAGATTCTGCTAAATGTAAAGACTGAGCAAGTACCAAGATATCGTCCAAATAAGGAAATACCACAATACCCTGTTCTCTGATTACAGACAGAAGGGCACCGAGAACCTTTGTAAAAATTCTTGGAGCTGTTGCTAGGCCAAACGGCAGAGCCACAAACTGGTAATGCTTGTCTAGGAAAGAGAATCTCAGAAACTGATAGTGATCTGGATGAATCGGAATATGCAGATATGCATCCTGTAAATCTATTGTAGACATATAATGCCCTTGCTGAACAAAAGGCAGGATAGTCCTTACAGTTACCATTTTGAATGTTGGTATCCTTACATAACGATTCAATATTTTTAGATCCAGAACTGGTCTGAAGGAATTCTCCTTCTTTGGTACAATGAAGAGATTTGAATAAAACCCCATCCCCTGTTCCAGAACTGAAACTGGCATAATTACTCCAGCTAACTCTAGATCTGAAACACATTTCAGAAATGCTTGAGCCTTCGCTGGATTTACTGGGACACGGGAAAGAAAAAATCTCTTTGCAGGAGGTCTTATCTTGAAACCAATTCTGTACCCTTCTGAAATAATGTTCTGAATCCAAAGATTGTGAACGGAATTGATCCAAATTTCTTTGAAAAAACGTAATCTGCCCCCTACCAGCTGAGCTGGAATGAGGGCCGCACCTTCATGTGGACTTAGGAGCTGGCTTTGATTTTCTAAAAGGCTTGGATTTATTCCAGACTGGAGATGGTTTCCAAACTGAAACCGCTCCTGAGGATGAAGGATCAGGCTTTTGTTCCTTGTTGTGACGAAAGGAACGAAAACAATTGTTAGACCTGAATTTACCTTTAGATTTTTTATCCTGTGGTAAAAAAGTTCCTTTCCCTCCAGTAACATTTGAGATAATAGAGTCCAACTGAGAACCAAATAATTTATTACCCTGGAAAGAAAGGGAAAGCAGAGTAGACTTAGAAGACATATCAGCATTCCAAGTTTTAAGCCATAAAGCTCTTCTAGCTAAAATAGCTAGAGACATATACCTGACATCAACTCTAATGATATCAAAGATGGCATCACAAATAAAATTATTAGCATGTTGAAGAAGAATAATAATGCTATGAGAATTATGATCTGTTACTTGTTGCGCTAAAGCTTCCAACCAAAAAGTTGAAGCTGCAGCAACATCAGCCAATGATATAGCAGGTCTAAGAAGATTACCTGAACACAAATAAGCTTTTCTTAGAAAGGATTCAATTTTCCTATCTAAAGGATCCTTAAAGGAAGTACCATCTGCCGTAGGAATAGTAGTACGCTTAGCAAGAGTAGAGACAGCCCCATCAACCTTAGGGATTTTGTCCCAAAACTCTAATCTGTCAGATGGCACAGGATATAATTGCTTAAAACGTTTAGAAGGAGTAAATGAATTACTCAAATTATTCCACTCTCTCGAAATTACTTCGGAAATAGCACCAGGAACAGGAAAAACTTCTGGAATAACTACAGGAGATTTAAAACCCTTATCTAAACGTTTAGATTTAGTATCAAGAGGACCAGAATCCTCAATTTCTAAAGCAATTAGGACTTCTTTAAGTAAAGAACGAATAAATTCCATTTTAAATAAATATGAAGATTTATCAGCATCAACCTCTGAGACAGAATCCTCTGAACCAGAAGAACCATTATCAGAATCAGAATGATGATGTTCATTTAAAAATTCATCTGAACAATGAGAAGTTTTAAGACTTTTTATGCATACTAGAAGGAGGAATAACAGACATAGCCTTCTTAATGGATTTAGAAACAAAATCTCTTATGTTATCAGGAACACTCTGAGTATTAGATGTTGACGGAACAGCAACAGGTAATGGAACTTTACTAAAGGAAATATTATTTGCATTAATAAGTTTGTCATGACATGCAATACAAACAACAGCTGGAGGAACAGCTACCAAAAGTTTACAGCAGATACACTTAGCTTTGGTAGCTCCAGCACCAGGCAGCGATTTTCCAGAAGTATCTTCTGACTCAGTTGCAACGTGGGACATCTTGCAATATGTAAAAAGAAAAAACAACATATAAAGCAAAATTGATCAAATTCCTTAAATGACAGTTTCAGGAATGGGAAAAAATGCCAGTGAACAAGCTTCTAGCAACCAGAAGCAATAAATAATGAGACTTAAATAATGTGGAGACAAAAAAGACGCCCATATTCTTTAGCGCCCAATAAGACGCCCACATTATTTGGCGCCTAAATGCTTTTGGCGCCAAAAATGATGCCACATCCGGAACACCGACACTTTTGGCGCAAAAGAACGTCAAAAATGACGCAACTTCCGGCGACACGTATGACGCCGGAAACAGAAAAAAAAAATTGCGCCAAAAAAGTCCGCGCCAAGAATGACGCAATAAAATGAAGCATTTTCAGCCCCCGCGAGCCTAACAGCCCACAGGGAAAAAGTCAAATTTTAAGGTAAGAAAAAAATAATTGATTCAAATGCATTATCCCAAATATGAAACTGACTGTCTGAAATAAGGAATGTTGAACATCCTGAGTCAAGGCAAATAAATGTTTGAATACATATATTTAGAACTTTATAAAAAAGTGCCCAACCATAGCTTAGAGTGTCACAGAAAATAAGACTTACTTACCCCAGGACACTCATCTACATGCTGTAGAAAGCCAAACCAGTACTGAAACGAAGATCAGCAGAGGTAATGGTATATATATAAGAGTATATCGTCGATCTGAAAAGGGAGGTAAGAGATGAATCTCTACGACCGATAACAGAGAACCTATGAAATAGACCCCGTAGAAGGAGATCATTGAATTCAAATAGGCAATACTCTCTTCACATCCCTCTGACATTCACTGCACGCTGAGAGGAAAACCGGGCTCCAACCTGCTGCGGAGCGCATATCAACGTAGAATCTAGCACAAACTTACTTCACCACCTCCATAGGAGGCAAAGTTTGTAAAACTGATTTGTGGGTGTGGTGAGGGGTGTATTTGTAGGCATTTTGAGGTTTGGGAAACTTTGCCCCTCCTGGTAGGAATGTATATCCCATACGTCACTAGCTCATGGACTCTTGCTAATTACATGAAAGAAATATATATAATCCATTTATTACCCATTACCCAGTTTTGAATAACCAACACTGTTATATTAATATACTTTTTACCTTTGTGATTACCTTGTATCTAAGCTCCTGCAGACTGACCCTTTATTTCAGTTCTTTTGACAGACTTGCATTTTAGCCAATTAGTGCTGACTCACAAGAAACTCCATGGAAGTGAGAACAATTTTATCTATATGGCATACATGAACTAGTGCTGCCTAGCTTTGAAAAACTGTCAAAATGCACTAAGATAAGGGGCAGCCTTCAAGGGCTTACAAATTAGCATATGAGCATATCTAGGTTTTGCTTTCAACAAAGAATACCAAGAGGACAAATCAAGTTTGATTATAAAAGTAAATTGGAAAGTTGTTTAAAATGACATGCACTATCTGAATCATGAAAGTTTAATTTTGACTAGACTGTTCCTTTAAGGGCCAGATAACGAGTTTAGCATTAACAGTTACATGCAAGCGATAAGGGGGGTTATCATGGGTGTTTACGCTCGTCAGGTTTACCAATGGTATAACAAGTTGAAGGCAAATGCATTAGTTTAAGCACAATCGTGATTTACACTAGAATAATTACTTCGTCCTTAGAGCTCTGGTTAACTTTTACAAAACTAAAAGGTTGCACAATAAATTCCAATAAATGTTCACTTTGACAGAGAATCCAAAAACGGAGAGCCAGCCTACTTACAGACAAACCCTCAATCAAATGAGGTAAGGTAAGGCACTTTAAGGAAGATGGTATTCCACCCACGTCGTTCGTCTAATAATGACGTCTCTGGTGTCTATGCGTTCTCTTGTTAGTTAAACATCCCCCACGTCAGGTTACTGTGGCTTTGCAAACTGCAGATTCTCCCAGTCCTGTCTCTGTGGGCTTCAGCTGCTCAGAGAGTGAGCTCTGTGCCAATATATTATGAATTTATATGTGAATATATGTATTTACAGACATATATACACATATAAACACGTAAATACATATGTATACATATATAGACAAATATATAAGTGCTTTGGTACCCTTTGCAGTTAAGTAGATGTAAACATGTATAAGCAAATTTATGCAGTATTCATTTTTTAAAGGTTTTAACTATATATATATATGTGTATTTATAAATAAATATAACATATTCTGCAATGTGAAGAACATTGTAATGTGAAATATTCATATTTTCATGTCGGGTTAGCGTACGAGGTATAGTGTGATGTTGTTTTTCCCACTTTTTTTTCTCCATTGACTTCTATGGGGGAAAAAGTGAACGTGCACGCAATAGTGGAAGTTCGGCTTGTTGCGCTCTCCGGGTTAGCGTTGAGAGAGAAAACAGTTTATTTTCCACTCATAATAGGAGTGCAACCTGACAAGTGCAAAAGCTTACTTCTAAAAATACAGAATAGAGTGGATCAATGTTCCCTCTAATTTTTTTTCATTGTGTGCAAAAAAAAAATTCTCTGTGCGGGCTTGATACCGCTTGTGTGCGGCATTGAGCCTAGACACACACACACATATATATATATATATATATATATATATATATATATATATATATATATATATATATATATATATATATATACATACACACACTGTATATGTAATGTAGACTGCATATTTTTTAAAACAACTATGGAATATTATGTAAGCCATGTTACTGTGCTACTTGTACCTGCATTAATTAATACAAAAACATAGATTGTATGTTTAAAAAAAAAAAAAAAAAAAAAAAGATGCAGGGACAAGGTACATGGCTTGCTTATTTCCAAAAATATGCATTTGTTTTTAAAATGCTGCCCTTTATTTGGCTCCTATGAACTGTTCCAAATGCCCCAGCCCACACACACATATACACACTCAGCACCTGTGGGTGTGTAAACACTAAAAACAGTACTGTTCTCAGGGATATTTTTTTTTAAAAATTCTAATTAATTGCATTTAGTGCCAAGTTATTTTGCACATTACTATGAGAGAACAGAGCCCCTTAGAACAGTTAGCACTGGAATGTCCTACATAATGAAATAATATCCTCTATAGCAATCACCAGAGTTATGCTCACTTGCAGCCAGAGGCATGAGATTGAGATTTGCGACGCATACACCTTAGCATGAGCTCAGCTTCTATAGCTTCTGTTGCCGGCTTGCCGCTCTGCTCCTCCCATCCCACATCTTGACCCACTCGGTTTCACCCCCCCCCCCTTATAACTTTCCCTCAGCTTGCTGCATTGTTTCTCTCAGCATGTTACCCCCATCACCATGCTCTCCCCATTCCCTCTTAACATTAATGTTACGAATATTTCCTTCCATGTCATCCCTCATTTTAAGCCTATGGACCCCTTATTAATTTCCTTGCACCCTGTATGCTCATGCCTGGCCACTATGCCCTCATCATTAAGCCATCCCCAGTACATCTCCCCATTATTTTGCCTCCATCTTGTAACCGTCAACCTGCCATGGTTCCTCGTGTAATTCCCCCTTTCTATTTAACAGGACTGTATGCATAGCCTGTCTAGACGCCCCCGTGTGTGTGTCAGACTGACAGGGGGATCACTGGCTCTCCTCCCAGCTCAGGATAATTCCCTCACGTCCCCAAGCTTCGAAAGATCTCTGAGGACCAATAGAGAGCGGCCCAGCTCCGGTCCCCGGGCTCTGATTGGTCCGTTTCCTCTGCTGATTACCCTGGAAACCCTAAACAGGGATAGGGAGGAGAGGAGGAGGGGACCAGAGAGTAGCCGGGTACATGTGGGCTTGCAGTGCCTGACTGAGAGCAGGCAGCGGCAGTGTAAGCTCCCTCAGCAGGTGAAGGGAGGCAAGAGGGGAGGGAAGGAGGGAGAGAAAAGGGAGGAGAGACAGGGAGCGAACAGGTAGGAGAGAAAGGGACAAGACAAGAAGTGTCAGAGAGAGGTAAGGGAGACAGGCAGGGGAGCTGAGGTAAACAGGTGAATAAAGGGGGAGAAGGTGAGGAGAACAGAGAGTTATAGGCAAATAAGTTAGACTTAGACTTATAAAGTGTGAAGAGGGCCAGCTGATGTAGAGCTTACTTGCCTAAGTTGCCTCCAATTCCTTCTCTTTCCTGAGTCGCATCGCTGCCTGAGTCAGTCCTCCTTCCCCACACGTGGCTAAACACTACTATGCTGCTGCTGCAGCAGTTAAAATTGTGTGCGCACAATGCGTGGGTGGGAGAAGCGGAGCAGGACTCCAGGAGTCACAGGGTAATCAATATGTGGACCGGTATCTGGAGTCATCCGAACCCGGTCCACATATTGCAGGTGCAGTCTGCAGGGCTTCGGTATGCCAGTGAGTGCCAGGAGTCAGGACTTAAAGTTGTGTGTGACTGTGTCACTTTACTTACCGGTTCGGCTCCTTCTTTCCACATTCTCCTGTTTTGCGCGGCCGGATGTACTGCCTGCGCTACACAGGGAGGGAAGGTGCATGGCCGCGCTGCCGCGCACCTTAGAGGGAACAGTGCTGAGGATATAGATATATTTAAAAAGTTAATTAAAAAAGTAGAATTAACAAAGTGGAAAGAGATAATAGACCATATGTATATAAATATATAAGGATTTATTAGCCTATACAGTTAGAAATGCTAATACAATGAAAAAAGATCAAAGAAATTAGTTAAAAGTTGTTGATCTAATTTCTTTTAACTAATTTCTTTGATCTTTTTTCAATGTATTAGCATTTCTAACTGTATAGGCTAATAAATCCTTATATATTTATATACATATGGTCTTATATCTCTTTCCACTTTGTTAATTCTACTTTGTTAATTAACTTTTTAAATATATCTATATCCTCAGCTTGTTAGCGCCACTCTATTCCGTATTTTTAGTTGTTTAATCCAATCTGACCGCGTGGAGAGATCACGGTCTATATTTGAGAGGCTAAGAGGATTTGACTAGGTCCAGATTTTTAATTTTTGTTTTGAAAAAGCTTACTTCTAGCGCAGTTAATGCTCAATAGGGAGCAATAAATAGCACTCCACTTGTAAACTGGCCCTAAATATTTGATTGCTTCTGGTTTAAAAAATTGTGTTTGTATCATGCTCACTAGACAGATCAGAAAACTTAGGTTTAAAAAAGTTGCCCTTTGACCTTGCTGTGGAATGGGGGACAAACAGCTGTTTTTTTACACATAACTAAAATTAGTTTATTTTGTCCTTTAAAGAGACAGTAAGTAAAAATTAAACTTCCATAATTCAGATAGAGCATGCAATGTTAAACATCTAATGTACTTCTGATTTGCTTTGTTCTCTGTATCTTTTGTTGAAAATTATACATAGGTAGGCTCAGGAGCAACAATGCACTCTTGGGAGCTTGCTGCTGATTGCTGCACATATCTACCTCTTGTTATTGGCTCCCCTGATGTGTTCAGCTAGCTCCCATGAGTGCATCGCACCTTCAACAAAGGATACCAAGGGAATGAAGCAAATTAGAAAATTGTTTAAAACTGTTTATGCTCTCTTAATCACAAAATAAAAATGTTGTGTTTCATGTCCCTTTAAGAGCAGAATTTTAACACAATGGTTCCCAAGTTATTCACAGTGGCTAAAGATTTATGGAATATATTTTTTAAAGGTTACACTTCCATATTTCTAACAGTTAAACTTATATTACAATAGGTTACAATGTAGGCACATACTGTATAAGAATATATACAAAGATGAAATATGTTAATGTTTAAAGGGAATTAAAATTACAATTCAGATACAATTTTTTTTTTTTTTTTTTTTAATCCAATTTATTTGTGTTGTGAAATTTACCCTTTTATCTTGATATCCCCTTTGGAATCATAGCACCATTCCATCCTAAGAGCATACTTAGCACTATATTTATACAATTGTTGAAAGCATAGCTGCAAATGCTCATGATATTTGTACAATTCTGATCCTATCTAGTTATACATCATGTGCACTCTCCTGATCTCTCCTTAACATTAAAGAGATGCTAAACCCAATTTTTTTTCTTTCATGATTCAGATAGAGCATGCAATTTTCAGCAACTTTCTAATTTACTCCTATGATCAATTTTTCTTGCATCGAGGACCCTGAGATTTCTAGTTACGCTTTGTACCTATACAGGGAGTGCAGAATTATTAGGCAAATGAGTATTTTGAGCACATCATCCTCTTTATGCATGTTGTCTTACTCCAAGCTGTATAGGCTCGAAAGCCTACTACCAATTAAGCATATTAGGTGATGTGCATCTCTGTAATGAGAAGGGGTGTGGTCTAATGACATCAACACCCTATATCAGGTGTGCATAATTATTAGGCAACTTCCTTTCCTTTGGCAAAATGGGTCAAAAGAAGGACTTGACAGGCTCAGAAAAGTCAAAAATAGTGAGATATCTTGCAGAGGGATGCAGCACTCTTAAAATTGCAAAGCTTCTGAAGCGTGATCATCGAACAATCAAGCGTTTCATTCAAAATAGTAAACAGGGTCGCAAGAAGCATGTGGAAAAACCAAGGCGCAAAATAACTGCCCATGAACTGAGAAAAGTCAAGCGTGCAGCTGCCAAGATGCCACTTGCCACCAGTTTGGTCATATTTCAGAGCTGCAACATCACTGGAGTGCCCAAAAGCACAAGGTGTGCAATACTCAGAGACATGGCCAAGGTAAGAAAGGCTGAAAGACGACCACCACTGAACAAGACACACAAGCTGAAACGTCAAGACTGGGCCAAGAAATATCTCAAGACTGATTTTTCTAACCTTTTATGGACTGATGAAATGAGAGTGAGTCTTGATGGGCCAGATGGATGGGCCCGTGGCTGGATTGGTAAAGGCAGAGAGCTCCAGTCCGACTCAGACGCCAGCAAGGTGGAGGTGGACTACTGGTTTGGGCTGGTATCATCAAAGATGAGCTTGTGGTGCCTTTTCGGGTTGAGGATGGAGTCAAGCTCAACTCCCAGTCCTACTACCAGTTTCTGGAAGACACCTTCTTCAAGCAGTGGTACAGGAAGAAGTCTGCATCCTTCAAGAAAAACATGATTTTCATGCAGGACAATGCTCCATCACACGCGTCCAAGTACTCCACAGCTTGGCTGGCAAGAAAGGGTATAAAAGAAGAAAATCTAATGACATGGCCTCCTTGTTCACCTGATCTGAACCCCATTGAGAACCTGTGGTCCATCATCAAATGTGAGATTTACAAGGAGGGAAAACAGTACACCTCTCTGAACAGTGTCTGGGAGGCTGTGGTTGCTGCTGCACGCAATGTTGATGGTGAACAGATCAAAACACTGACAGAATCCATGGATGGCAGGCTTTTGAGTGTCCTTGCAAAGAAAGGTGGCTATATTGGTCACTGATTTGTTTTTGTTTTGTTTTTGAATGTCAGAAATGTATATTTGTGAATGTTGAGATGTTATATTGGTTTCACTGGTAAAAATAAATAATTGAAATGGGTATATATTTGTTTTTTGTTAAGTTGCCTAATAATTATGCACAGTAATAGTCACCTGCACACACAGATATCCCCCTAAAATAGCTATAACTAAAAACAAACTAAAAACTACTTCCAAAACTATTCAGCTTTGATATTAATGAGTTTTTTGGGTTCATTGAGAACATGGTTGTTGTTCAATAATAAAATTAATCCTCAAAAATACAACTTGCCTAATAATTCTGCACTCCCTGTATATCTTTTCCTAAAGATATTAAGGTATATATTCCTCTCTCTATCTGTATATGCCTATATATTTTTTCCTAAATATATATAGGTCAAAATATCTATTTTACATTATCATATATATATATATATATATATATATATATATATATATATATATATATATATATATATGCAGAGGCAGGTGCACTCTCACAAACTTGTTTCATTGGCCAGTTATATTTTCTTCTATATGAAGAACATTAAAATGTAAAATATGTGTAACACTTCGTTTTTCGTGCTTTAGGTCTAACGAGGTGTCAAGTTAGCACACATGAAGAACTAGTAATATTAAAGGGCATTCTTGAAATATTAAATATAAATTATTAAAAAATATTAATAATAATTATTAAACATTATTATAGATAATATAAAAAAAATCTAAATAACCCATAGAATATATATATTTTTCAGTATCTATAATAATGTTTAATAAATATTATTCATATTTTATATTTCATATTTCAAGAACGCGCTTTAAGATGACTAATTCTTCATGTGCGCCAACAATAGAGCTAAAGCGTGAAACATAAAGCGTGTTGTGCATATTATATATTTCTATTTTCGTCACATAAATGTATTTTTATTATTAAATATATATATAATTTTATAAAGATCTGATAATGTTAATTTAAAATATATATATATTAAGTTAACGCGGTCGCAATATTTGAAGTCCTGTAGGTTTGTGCATCGGGTTTAGCTTGCACGCAATTCTTTTTACTTTAAACTTTTAATACATGTGCTACCCGGCGTGTGCAAAAACCTTACTTCTAGCAAAGTTTACACTCGAGCGAAGCGCTAAATATTGCGCCACTTGTAATCTAATACTAAGTTTGATAATATAATTGAATTTGGAAGTTGTATTAGCAAAATGCTTCTAGTAAATGTTTCTACTGTTCCAATGTATCAGATCTCAGAACAGGTGTCAATAGGTATTGCATGTGCACAGCGAAAGCTATTACTGATAACGTTTTGGTAATAAATGTGTATAGCAAAAAGGTTTCATTTTACAACTGAAATGCATTGATGCTTTTGAGTTTTTACTATTATGTCTATTTGAATTACTCATAATATTTTTTCTTTATGTAAGTCTCAAAGCTTTATATAGTTTATGTAAAAAGAAACAAAAAGAAAAAAAAAATAAAGACTCAAAGGCAAGATCATATGTGATTCAATTTAACGGCTTTGCTATAAATAATGTGGTGGACATTATTATTATAATTATTATTATTAAAAAAGAAGGCAGAAGTACTGTATTATATATAAGGCTGTGCGGGATGGAGAAAACATCGGGCAAAGATGTGGTAGACAGACGGAGAGGTTTAGGAAGGAGAGAGGGGTGGTGCAAGGATGTAGGACAGAGAATAGGGCTGAAAGATATGGAGAAGAGATTATTTCGTTTTGATGGCTTTTTGCACCCGAGTATATTTTTAAATTCATGATCATATTGTTAACACCTTTTAGATTTAGATAAACACAATTGGATAGTTACAGCTAAATGGTATTCTCCTGGAATCTAACATCTGTCACTAATACTTGTTTTGTTTGTTACTATACAGGTGACAGCACATTAATTGCCTAGGGTTGTGTATTATCACGGACAAGCTGCTATTGTTGTAGCCATGATGTGACTCTTTTGCTAACAGTAATATAAAGCATTTGATCTTACCCATAATCAGGCTCTAGAAATACTGGCAACCCACTAGGTCTTAGGCACTAACTTTTCATTTTCAGTCCTCTGTGCTGTTTCTGGTGATGCTCTATTACTAGCACTGAAAGACATAAAACATAAATTATCTGCATACATTCTTATTTATCCCTGATAAATAAAATGTTTAATGATATAAACCTGCTATTTTATTTATTTAAAGGAACATTAAACCCAAAACAATTCTTTCATGATTCAGATAGAGGATACAATTTTTAAAAAGTCTCCAATATATTTCCATTATCAATTTTTTTCATTCTTATGTTATTCTTTGTTGAAGAGATACCTAGGTAGTTAGCGTGCACATGCCTGAAGCACTACACAACAGGAAATAGTGCTGCCATCTAGTGCCCCTGCTAATGTATAACATTATTGCAAAACTGCTGCTATATAGTGCTGCAGACACGTGCACACTCTTGAGCTTACATGTCTGCTTTTCCACAAAGGATAACAAGAAAACTAAGAAAATTTGATAATAGAAGTAAATTAGAAAGTTGTTTAAAATGTTATGTTCTATCTGAATCATGAAAGAAAAAAAAAATGGGTTTTATGTCCCTTTAAAATTGAGATTAATTTATAAGTAATAGCTCTGTTTGCAGCCCATCAGAGTAATCACTGATGATTTCACACTTTGGTTTGCCGTGATCTTAAAACTTCCTTGAACTGAAAAGGAAAATAAAGTAATCCTGCATATGGGTAATATGTCCCTTTAAGGGCTTAAAGGGACACTGTACCCAAAAAAGTTTCTTTTGTGATTCAGATTGAGCATTAAATTTTAAGCAACTTTCTAATTTACTCCTATTATAACATTTTCTTCATTCTCTTGGTATCTTTATTTGAAATGCAAGAATGTAAGTTTAGATGCCAGCCCATTTTTGGTGAACAACCTGGGTTGTCCTTGCTGATTGGTGGATAAATTCATCCACCAATAAAAAGTGCTGTCCAGAGTACTGAAACCAAAAAAAAGCTTAGTTGACTTCATTTTCAAATAATGATAGCAAGGGAACGAAGAAAAATTGATAATAGGAGTAAATTAGAAAGTTGCTTAAAATTGCATGCTCTTTCTGAATTACAAAAGAAACATTTTGGGTTCAGTGTCCCTTTAATCTAAACAATCAGAACACTCTACCTTGCATGGGAACAATTCAACCCTTGCATTCCACACATTCCAATGAATTAGAAAATATGTTTTCAGCAGTTTGTAAAATGATTTTTTAACTTTTCAAATTCTACAACTTTGTTTTGGTGGCTTTTTAATTTTATATAACATTTTTTTAAAAATAAATAAAAAAATAAAAAAAATAAAGTTCATATTACAATTCTTTACTATGACGTTTTACATAAATTGTAATACAATTATCTAAATGTTAATTTAAGATTGCAATGAAGTGTTTTTAGATTTAAAAGCTTAAAATATAACATGGCAACATAAATTAATATTATTGGTCGAGTCAAAAACATGCATCTAAATATATTAGGCCATCATTATCAATATTGAACTAATTATCAATCACATATGACATTTGCTTTGGAGTTTCTTGTACTTCCATGAAGGTATATTGATAAAGAATACTTTAAGCATATGGTAATCTGTTTTTTATAAGCTTTCATTTGTTTTGCGTGTTTAGTTCGATTTCCCTGTTTTATCATTTTCTAATGCAATCATTTTTTTATTTATTTAATAATTGGTTTTTCTTATTGAGTAGTATAGCTTAAGAAAATTGATTTCAATTTGAGGTTTTCATATACAAATTCAGACATCTTGGAATGGGAGCTAAATGGCACAGTCTAGCAGAAGCTATCAAAGGCTTTCACATTTATTGCTCTTTTGGAACATACAAAGCCCAATCTGCATTGATAATATAATATCAAAATAATAACTTTTATCAAGTTGTGGATGCAGCTTAGAAGGTCTAGCGGTGCAGACTCTTTCATGTGTGCCTAAAATTGCAGACTGAGAATCTTTTCCTCCATCTAAAAGGTGGCGGATTTAAAACTTCCAGAATTCATCCAATTGGCTGGGCAAGAGCATGGGCGGAACTGCTTGTGCAACGATAGCTACAGAAAGCAAATGCGACTCACTCACCCTTGCTGGGATCCTATACTGCCTGTAGGCTGATGGGGTGGGGTTATTTTATTGATAAATTTAAATGTATTTATAGCAGTTAAAAAACGAAGATAAAATAAATGTCTAAACTAGTTGTGTAACTGCCCTTGATTGTGGTGTCACATTTGTGCAATGATTTATAAGGAGCGTGCCTAGGCACTTAAGTGCTCCAGTTTATAATATCATCTCAATACAAAAAGAAAGCACTCAATACAAAAAGAAAGAACTCAATACAAAAAGAAAGCACTCAATACAAAAAGAAAGCACTCAATACAAAAAGAAAGCACTCAATACAAAAAGAAAGCAGCTCGATCCTCCTTTTCCTACCAAGTGCCACAGTTATGGAATGACCTCCCGCACACTTTCAGACCTTCCCCAAGCCTAATATCCTTTAAGAGATCCCTCTCTACATATCTCAGACCAGAATGCACCTGTCATGGTTGATTATATATTTCCTACCTGTTCTATGTAAAATTTGCATCTATTGTGTATTATTATTGTTTTTGAATTTTATTGTACCCTATTGTATCAATGCAATGTTTTGTGGACCCAGGAAATACTTGAAAACGAGAGAAATCTCAATGTATCCTTCCTGGTAAAATATTTTATAAATAAATAAATAAATTTGCGATTGCATAGTGTGTGTATATTTGAAAATATTTTACAAGCTTGTTTCCTAAAGTTTTTAGACATGCCTTTCTTGAAGTTATAGTTTACTATATGGTGTTAATAATTCAACAGACGTCTGTTTAGCTATATCTTTATTTATTTTGACATGTGTTTCCTCTGTCCATGTATCAGCTACACAGCCACACTCTGTATTAGAAGTTTATAAAGCTGTAAATAAAGTAAATGTTTTTTGGTGCAGCCTGTGTCCCACTTTGACTTTTGTTATAAATCTGCAATAGTCCTTTCTTTTTATGGTATATTATTATAATATTTTGTGACTGCTTGCACAATCACTTTTGGTGATTTACACCAAATAGCCCACACAATGAGTGCCACCAACCCCCAATATTAGTTAATTTGTACAATGATAGTGTAAAGCAGCCGTAAAGTGAATGTAAATTTTGATGAACCAGTGCCTGGTTTTTAATAATCCTATTAAAAACAGGAGCACTTTCATTCATCAAACTTTACATTTCATTGGTTTTGTTAAAATACTTTTACCTTTTCTTCGTGAAAGCCGCTCCAGCGTTTTCCCCTGCCCACCACAAGCCTCTTCCTACGTCAGAAATGACGATCCCGGCCTTCCTCCAATCAGCATTGCTTTAAGCAATTATTCCCCCGGGGGGAAGCCGTGATTGTAAAATGCCGGAATTGTAATTGCTGACATATGAAGAGGCTTGCAACGGGCTGGAGAAGTATTGGAGCGGCTTTCAAAAAGAAAAGGTAAGTATTTTAACAAAACCAGTGAAATGTAAAGTTTGATGAATGAAAGTGCCCATGTTTTTAATATGATTTTTAAAAACCTTGTACTCATTCCGCAAACTTTACATTCACTTCAACACAATAATAAATAAAAAAACAACAAAATATGTATATTATGTGATAGCAAAAAAAATTAAAAAAAAATGGACTGACTATGCTTAAAGATTCATCCAAAATGTACTAGACTTAAATTATTAAGTAAAATATTATATCTGCTATTATAATATGCACGCTAAATTATGCATTTGGGAGTTTCATATGCTTTTCATTTCTTGTAATTTAGTAGTCACTGCAAAACTGTTTTCTCTTGAAAGGTATAAAGTATAATTACATAAAATAAATACACAATGCAAAATGAATATAACAGAATGTGTTTTGTGTTTTATTACATTTTATATAATGTTCTTTCTAAACAGCAAAGTAATCTGCATTCTTAATGCAACACATCTGGTTATCAAATGATCTGGCTATATCAGACTTCTCAATACTGCACACAATAAGAAAAAATGTGTCATAGTTTAGCAAAGACAATTACTTTCTTGTTATTTTTTTAATTTACATATTTTTGGTTTGTTTTATGCAGTTTTAGGGGATAAGTTATCTGCAAGCATTCTTTAGTAATGCAGAATATAAATAATTAACAGCCACAGTACAACTTATAAAACAGGAGCTATACAGCATATAAAACTGCATCTATGAAACTGAGTTATGAAAATAAAATTTACTACACAATTTAAAGGGACAGATTACTCAAGAATTTTTATTGTTTAAAAAGATAGATAATCTCTTTATTACCCATTCCCCAGTTTTGCATAACCAACACGGTTATATTAATAAACTTTTTACCTCTGTGACTACCTTCTTTCTAAGCCCCCTTATTTCAGTTCTTTTGACAGACATGCATTTTAGCCATTCAGTGCTGACTCATAGGTAACTCCACATGCGTGAGCACAATGTTATCTATATGACACACATGAACTAACGCCCTCTAGCTGTGAAAAATGCAAAATACCCTAAGATAAGAGGCGGTCTTCAAGGGCTTAGAAATTAGCATATCAGCCTACCTAAGTTTAGAGTTCAACAAAGAATACCAAGAGAACAAATAAAATTTGATTTTAAAAGTAAATTGGAAAGCTGTTTAAAATTGCATGCTCTATCTGAGTCATAAAAGTTTAATTTTGACTAGACTGTACCATAAAGTGTAAGAACTGTTTAAAGGCCACTAAATGGCAAATGTTGTGGCCACTTTCTTATGTTACCTAAAAAAAGGGATATGAAATCCAATTTGTTTTCTTTCATGATTCAGATAGACCATGCAGTTTACTCCTAATATAAAATTTTCTTCATTCTCTTGGCATCTTTTGTTGAGCGAAAGTAGAAATAATAATAATAGTGGACAGACATAAGTCAGAGGTTGATGGAAGAGAGTGGGCCGCAGAGTATTTGGAGATTAGTGAGGAAAAAAAGTGCTCATTTTCATTGAGCAGCGAGTTTTTGTGAGGTTGCAACATGGAAAAACTGCTGTCAGAAGCCATTACGCTTATCGACAGTTTCCAATGCCGCGTTTTCCATCATTACCGGAAAAAGAATTATGTGGCCCATACAAAATAATATAAGCCGAAGAAGTGCAAACTTACACCAGGTTTCCATTGAAAGCGCAAACAGTTAAAACACTGTCAGAAGCTGTCGATAAAGTCTCAAACATTACGGCATACTCAACTAGGTGTAAAAGTTGGAAAAATAAGCCTTTTGAGGCCACTTTTCCATTGAGATATTAAAGTTTTCAAACACTAAAAAAATATAAATTTATATATGTATTGCTATTTATAAAATTATTTACTGGCCCAGGTATAGGATTAGTTGGAGTTATGTTCCTATTTAAATATCAATATGAATTTATATATAATATATATTATATTTATATATATATATATATATATATATATATATACTGTGTGTGTATATGTGTGTGTATATATATATATATATATATATATATATATATATATATATATATATAAAAGAATAATCAAGCACATATCTCCAAAAGTCAAACTAGACCAATGCCTAAGGCAGCACTAAATATTATATATATCAATAAATTGAAAAATTGAATACAACAAAAACAAATTTTTCATTAAATAAAACATTTTTCATTTCTTTTTTTTAATTAATTAAAAAAAGCGACTTAACGCATTGCAAAAAACTTTTCAATGGAAACCTACTTTTAGCTGTCAGCCACTTTGGTAATTTACGGCTCCATTTTTAACGACTCAATGTAAACAAGCTCAAAGTTGGTAGTGAGGATGTTGAGTGCTTTATAGGTTAAGGTTAAAACTTTGCATTGTAAATCTTTCTTTTTAACAACAAATGTATGATAATACATGGAATCCTTATGTTCACAGTTCCTACTTTTCGATATAGCCATTGGGGGAAAAAGTGACATAAAAGACCACTAAATTAAACTATTAACCCCTAAACCTAACACCCCCCTAACTTTACATTAAAATTACAATATAACTATATTTAAATAAATAAAAACTTACCTGTGAAATAAATATAAACCTAACATTAAACTATAAATTAACCTAACATAACTAATCTAATAAAATAAAAAATACTACCAATTAAAATATCTAAATTACAAATTTAAAAAAAACCTAACACTACGAAAAAAATAAAAAATCTAAATTACAACTAAAAAAAAACCAAATCTTTTTTACCAACAATAATAAACACTAAGATTACAAAAAATAAACGAAATTATTAAAAATTAAAACAATTACACCTAATCTAAGAGCCCTATAAAAATAAAAAGCCCCCCGAAAATAAAAACACCCCTAGCTTACAATAAACTACCAATAACCCTTAAAAGGGCCTTTTGTAGGGCATTGCCCTAAAGAAATCAGCTCTTTTACCTGTAAAAAAATACAAAGTCCCCCAACAGTAAAACCCACCACCCAACCAACTCCCAAAATAAAAAACCTAACTCTAAAAAAAACTTAAGCTACCCATTGCCCCTAAAGGGGCATTTGTATGGGCATTGCCCTTAAAAGGGCATTCACCTCTTTTTCAAATTGCCTATAAACCCTAATCTAAAAAAAAAAAACCCACCCAAAAAATTAAATAAAACCTTACACTAACTCCAGAAGTTCTACTCACGGTTTCTAAAGTCCGGACATCTAGGCGGCGAGGTCTTCATCCAGGCGGCGAGGTCTTCATCCATCCCGGGGGCGTCTTCTATTTTCATCTTGGCGGCGCGGAGCAGAGCCATCGTGGAAGCCGATCCCATCCTGCGCAGAGCGTCCTCTTCATACGGTAACCGAGGTACACTGAAGTAGAATGCAAGGTAGTCGTTTCAAAATGGCATTCCTTGCATTCCTATTGGCTGATTTGATTCTTCAAATTCAAATCAGTCAATAGGATGAGAGCTACTGAAATCCTATTGAAGTAGATCTTCTGGGGTTAGGGTTAGGTTGTTTTTTTTATTTTTCTTTGTGGAGGTTTTTTAGATTAGGGTTTGGGCAATTTGAAAAAGAGCTTAATGTCCTTTTAAGGGCAATGAAAAGAGCTGAATGCCCTTTTAAGGGCAATGCCCATACAAATGCCCCTTTTTTGGGGAGGTAGGTTGGGTGGTGGGTTTTACTGTTGGGGGGGACTTTGTATTTTTTACAGGTAAAAGAGCTGATTTATTTGGTGCAATGCCCTACAAAAGGCCCTTTTAAGGGCTATTGGTAGTTTATTGTAGGCTAGGGGGTGTTTTTATTTTGGGGGGCTTTTTTATTTTTATAGGGCTATAAGATTAGGTGTAATTGTTTTTATTTTTAATAATTTTGTTTATTTTTTGTAATCTTAGTGTTTTTTATTTTTCGTGATTTTAGTGTTTATTATTTTTGGTAAACTTTTTTTTAAATTTGTAATTTATATATTTTAATGGGTAGTATTTTTTATTTTATTAGATTAGTTATGTTATGTTAATTTATAGTTTAATGTTAGGTATATATTTAATTCACAGGTATGCTTTTTTAATTTAAATATAGTTATATTGTAATTTTAATTTAAAGTTAGAGGGGTGTTAGGTTTAGGGGTTAATAGTTTATTTAGTGTTTTGCAATGTGGGGGGGTGGAGGTTTAGGGGTTAATAGGTTTATTTAGTGGCAGAGATGTGGGAGGCCTGAGGTTTCGGGGTTAATACCTTTATTTTGTGGCGGCAATGTCAGGGGGCGGCGGAATAGGGGTTAATAGCTTTTGTTAGTGGCGGCGATGTTGTAGGCGGCAGATTAGGGGTTAATAACTTTATTATAGTGGTGGCGATGTCGGAGAGTGGCAGAATAGGGGTTAATAACTTTATTATAGTGGTGGCGAAGTCGGGAGTGGCGGAATAGGGGTTAATACCTTTATTATAGTAGCAGCAATGTCAGAGAGCAGCAGAATAGTGGTTAATAACAATAATATAGTTGCGGCAATGTCATTTTTTCCCATAGACATCAATGGGGTTGCGTTACGGCGATCGCCATTCTGCACTTCAGGTGTTGTTTTTTTTTCTAACACTCTCTCCTCATTGATGTCTATAGGGGAAAGCGTGCACAAGCAAGTATTCTCAGCCCTTGGCTTTTGTGCGGTATGGAGCTTAACGCCACCAAATTGCACGCACAAGGAGGCTTTTCAGAAACTTGTAATGGCAGCGCTATGGGGGTGAAATAACGCACCCTGTTTAGCGCAAAACTCATAATTGAAGATGTTTAGCGTGCCCCATAGAAGTCTATGGGGAAAGGGAGATAGCACCACCATGCTATCTGCCCTCCAGATGTTATCATGTCTATGTCTTTACTGTGTCAGGGGGTTTTCCCTGTTTTATTTGCCATGTGCTGCTGGCAGACATTTTACTCACCTCTCTTGCTGACTCTGGTGCTTACTGTGTGATGCTGCTCATTTCCAGCACTTCCTTTTATGGCCAGACTGTTGTACATCATCCGTGTGAGACAGGATGCAGTCTCGGAATTGTGATGTCATCACTTCATCAGTGGAATCTGTACCTACTCCAGTTATACCTCCTGACCATATTTTGGCTACCATACATACTAATTTGACTTCTCCCTTGGGGGAGGAGATCCTGGCTGCACAAACCAATGAACCTCCTGAGAAAACTAGTGGTAAGTGTTTTGTTCCTGAGAATCTTCGAACTAAACTTTTGCACACTTATCACTATCCTAAAGCCGCAGGTCACCCAGGCAAGAACAAAATGATTTGGTCTGTCACTCGACAATTCTGGTGGCCAGGTCTTTGTTCTGATGTTGCTGCGTATGTTGCTTCCTGCTCAGTTTGTGCACAGCATAAGACTCCTTGACGTCTTCCTGTGGGTCTTCTTCAACCCATTGCTAATGGTGAGCGTCCTTGGACACATCTTTCCATGGACTTCATTGTCGAGCTCCCTGTTTCCAATGGCAATACTTTTATCCTTATGGTGGTTGATCGTTTTTTTCTAAAATGTCACATTGCATTCCCTTGAAAAAGTTGCCTACCGCTCAAGAGCTTGCTTCAACTTTTGCCTGGGAGGTCTTCCGTTTACATGGGTTACCCAAGGAGATAGTGTCAAACTGGGGTAGCCAGTTTGTCTCCAGATTTTGGCGTTCCTTTTGTGCTCAAATGGGGATCCAGCTTTCCTTCTCCTCGGCATATCACCCTCAATCCAATGGGGCTACAGAACGGTCTAATCAAGTTCTGGAACAGTTCCTCCGTTGCTATGTCTCAGATCACCACAATAATTGGTCTGAACTGTTACCTTGGGCAGAGTTTGCTCGTAATAGTGCTATTAATGCTTCCTCCAAGTTATCCCCGTTCATGGCGAATTATGGGTTTCAACCATCCTTGGTACCCGATTCATTCATGTCTCAGGGTATTCATGCTTTGGATGAGCATCTCCGGCAACTCTGTTCCACGTGGGTGCAGATTCAGGATTGCCTTCATCATTCTATGCAGCGCCAAAAGTTCCAGGCTGATCATAGGCGTCTGCCCGCGCCTTCCTACCAGGTTGGTGAGAGAGTTTGGCTGTCCTCCAGCAACTTGAACCTTCGTGTGCCTTCCAATAAACTGGCTCCCCGTTATGTTGGTATTTTTCGAATACTCTGACGGGTCAATCCTGTGGCCTATGCTCTTGACCTTCCTCCTGCAATGCACATCTCCAATGTTTTTCATGTCTCCCTCTTTAAACCATTGGTTTGTAATCGGTTTACCACCTTGTTGCCTCATCCCCGTCCATTCCTTCAATGCCCGTTTCCCCAATAAGCCTTTTGTCCTCCCGCGGGGGAGGGGTCTTTGACGGGAGGGTACTGTCAGTGTTTTTTCCCTGTTTTGTTTGCCATGTGCTGCTGGCAGCCATTCTACTCACCTCTCTTGCTGACTCTGGTGCATACTGTGTGATGCTGCTCATTTCCTGCACTTCCTTTTATGGCCAGACTGGTGTACATCATCCTTGTGAGACAGGATGCAGTCTCAGCATTGTGGTGTCATTACTTATTATTTAAAGGGCCTCTGTTCAGTATGCTTTGCCCTTATGTTGTCTCAGACCTGTTTGTGAGAGCTCCTGCGTATTACCTGGCTGTCTGACGTCCCTCCTGGTTCCTGATCCCTGGCTTGCTCCTGACTCTGTTGTTCTCCTTGTTCCTGATTCCGGCTCATCTGACTACTCGCTTTGGCTCCTGACTCGGCTCGTCTGATTATTTGCTTTGGCTCCTGACTCGGCTCGTCTGACTACCAGCTCTGGTTTTAATTCTTGGCTTGTTATTTGACTTGTGGACTTTTTATTATTTTTTGCTATTAATAAAGGTGTGATTATTTTTGCACTTCTCGTCTCAGTCTGATTCCTGGCATCCTGACACACTGGAGCACTAACATTTTACTTTCAACTTGTAATTTGAGTGCAAGAATAGGAGCACTATTGATTTAACTTGAGCACTGTTGGCGGTCAACAGCACTAATATTTTTGAGCTCCAATTGTAATATAGCCCTATCCTATTATATAAAAGGCCAAGTGTGTTTGTCCGAAGCTGTCATGCGCAGTAGAGACAGCACAAGGACAAACACACCTGGCCTTACCTGACAATCCATGCTGTTTATGACTTTATGGCGAAAGTTGGCGTGGACATGGCCGGGCGGGACCACGGGCGTGGCTGGGCGGGACCGTGGTCGGGCGGGCCGGGCATAGTCAGGGAGTGGTCGGGCGTGGCAGAGGGTGTGGCCGGGCACGATCGGCGCGACAGAGAGGGGAGAGAAATAGAAAGAAAGGGGGAGAGAGATAGGAAAGACCTAAAGAGAGGGGGAAGAGCAGAAGAAAGGGGAAAGTGCAGAAGAGAGGGGGGATAGAGAGCAAAAGAGAGGAGAGAGAGACAGAGCAAAAGAGAGGTGGAAAGAGGGGGAGAGAGAGAGCAAAAGAGAGGGGGGAGAGAGGGGGGAGAGAGAGAGCAAAAGAGAAGGGGGAGAGAGAGAGCAAAAGAGAGGGATGGAGAGAAAGAGCAAAAGAGAGGGATGAAGATAGAGAGCAAAAAAATGGAGAGAGAGACAGAGCAAAAGAGAGGGGGGAGAGAGAGAGCGCAAAAGATAGGGGGGAGAGAGAGTGCAAAAGAGAGGGGGAGAGAGAGCACAAAAGAGAGGGGGGAGAGAGCACAAAAGAGGGGGAGAGAAAGAGCGCAAAAAGAAAGGGGGAGAGAGAGAGCGCAAAAGAGGGGGAGAGAGAGCGCGCAAAAGAGAGGTGGAGAGAGAGCACGCAAAAGAGGGGAAGAGAGTGCAAAACAGAGGGGGAGAGAGAGAGCACAAAAGAGAGGGGGAGAGAGAGCGCAAAAGAGAGGGGGAGAGAGAGCATGCAAAAGAGGGGGGAGAGAGAGATAGTGCAAAAGAGAGAGAGAACACAAAAGAGAGGGGGAGAGAGAACGCAAAAGAGAGGGGGAGAGAGAGCGCAAAAGAGAGGGGGGAGAGAGAGCGCAAAAGAGAGGGGGAGGGAAAGAGCTCAAAAGAGAGGGAGAGAGAGAGAGTGCAAAAGAGAGGGGGAAAGAGAGCGCAAAAGAGAGGGGGAGAAAGAGCACAAAAGAGAGGGGGAGAGAGAACACGCAAAAGAGAGGGGGAGAGAAAGCGCGCAAAAGAGGGGGAGAGAGTGCAAAACAGAGGGGGAGAGAGAGAGCACAAAAGAGAGGGGGAAAGAGAGCGCAAAAGAGAGGGGGAGAGAGAGCATGCAAAAGAGGGGGGAGAGAGAGATAGTGCCAAAGAGAGAGAGAACGCAAAAGAGAGGGGGAGAGAGAGCGCAAAAGAGAGGGGGAGAGAGAGCGCAAAAGAGAGGGGGAGGGAAAGAGCTCAAAAGAGAGGGAGAGAGAGAGCGCAAAAGAGAGGGGGAGAGAGAGCGCAAAAGAGAGGGGGAGAGAGAGCACAAAAGAGAGGGGGGAGAGAGAGCACGCAAAAGAGAGGGGGAGAGAAAGCGCGCAAAAGAGGGGGAGAGAGAAAGAGTGCAAAATAGAGGGGGAGAGAGAGAGTGCAAAAGAGAGGGGAAGAGAGAGCGCGCACAAGAGGGGGGGAGAGAGAGCACAAAAGAGAGAGAGGACGCAAAAGAGAGGGGGGAGAGAGAGAGCGTAAAATTGAGGGAGCGAGAGAGCGCAAAAGAGAGGGGGAGAGAGAGCAAAAGAGGGGGATAAAAAGTAAAAGAGAGGGGGGGAGGGAGCAAAAGAGAGGGGAGAGAGAGAGAGAAAAAGAGAGGTGGAGCGAGAGAGAGCGCAAAAGAGAGGGGGAGAAAGCACAAAAGAGAGGGGGAGAGAGAGCAAAATAGAGGTGGAGCGAGAGAGTAAAAGAGAGGTGGAGAGAGAGCAAGGGGTGGGACCGCTGTACTGCAAAAAATGGCCCGTGTGAACGAGCTTTAGGACTAGTATCTGCATAATTGGTTAATTTAAATGCTTACTGTGTGCTTAATATTGTATATGCTCTTGTTGAGTGCCAATCTATCTTTTATTTTCAGATTATGGTTCAGTTATTCATATAGCTGTAACATGCAGTATTTGTTCACAAACCTAAATGACTCACAAAACTAATTTTGGATATTTACACATGGGTGTCTTTTTGTATATGTCAATACATAATTGGCATCCTTAATAAACAAAATGATATAGAAAAAACAATAAACATTGCTTACTGCTACTATAGTGGTATAATTTTATTCTTTGTTGATACACCCCCACTCCCCCCCCCCCCCCCCCCCCCGATTCAGTTACATATAACTTTGTCTTGGTTTTGTGGAAGAGAATTATGGGAACCCTAACAATTTATCAATGAATGCCAAAACAATTTGCAGAATGAACCAAGTTATCTCTGGGATTAGATTTTTTTTTCTTCCACATACACACACAAACCGTGAACAAGAAACAATAGAACTGTATTATTTTTGAGTAGGTTCTCAAAAACATTTTCAGATCTACCTGAACGATCCAAAATATATGCATCCAAAACAAAGACATGACAGATAATTAGTTCAGTACTGATGATGTCAGCCTAGTATATTTTAATTAATATTAATTAATTATGTGTGAAATTAATAATTTCATATCATTTTGATTTACTTCATATTATTAAACCTCCAAACACTTAATTACAATCAAAAATAATTATATTTAATGTGTAAACAAGTTTAATAATTATTGTAACTAAAAAAAAAAATCTTTTTTTTTATTTATTATTAATACAAAAAATATTTTTTTAACGTGAGAGCTGTATGGAAGAACTTAAATATTGATTCAAAAAAACAAACATGTAAATAGCCAATAAATTCCACTTGTAACTGTAACAAAGTAGCGTATTATGTTCGTCGCACATCGATAAATGCCGACAACATACGCTCGGCATTTATCATTGCACCAGCAGTTCTTGTGAACTGCTGGTGCAATGCTGCCCCCTGCAGATTTGTGGCCAATCAGCCGCTAGTGTCAATCAACCCAATCGTATTCGATCGGGTTGATTTCTGTCCGTGGCCTCAGAACAGGCGGACAAGTTATAAAGCAGCGGTCTTTAGACTGCTGCTTCAATCAGCAAGCGCTACCTATTGTGCTGAACCAAAAATGGACTGGCTCGTAAGCTTACATTCCTTTTTATTTCAAATAAAGATAACAAGAAAACAAAGGAGGTTTAATAATAGGAGTAAATTAGAAAGTTGCATAAAATTGCATGCTCTAACTGAATTATGAAAGAAAACAATTTGGGTTCAGTATCCCTTTAAATATACTTTTACAGCGGCATTTTTCACTTAGCAAATTCCACAGCTAATAAGCACACCTTAAGCCGGGGCATGGAGTCACAAACTTGCCAAGTCTTCACCAGTATTATTGAATCTTGCAGACTCCAGCCTCCAAATCCTTTAAACAACCTTTATTGTTTCATGTATTTATTTCATTTATTTGATATACATTACTTAGGGCCTATTGCAGGCTTGAAACTTTGTATTTGCTGTTTGGACCCAAAAAATGAAACAATAAAGGTCTTTTAAAGAATTTGAAGGCTGGAGTCTGCATGATTTAGGAAATACTACCGAATGTGTATGTATTGGGTACTTGTAAAGCGTGGCTAATCACCCGTAAGGGTCTCAATTCACTGCTCATTTTATTAACCTCGGACAGATGAAAGGCTGAGTGGACATTGCCAGGGATCGAACCTGCCACCCTTGGGTTTCTACAGAACTCAGCCACAGGGCCTTAGCATGCTGAGCTATCTGTCCGGCTCTGCTGAGCTATCTGTCCGGCTCTGCTGACCTATCTGTCCGACTCAGTTAAGTTAAGTTTAAAAAAAATAATAATAATAATAAGCAGTATTACTCTAATTGCATTAACCAATAACTCAACAAACATACATGCTCTGTATACCGATAATGCCCCTGTTCAAATCCCTTAACAAGACATATACACATATCTCTTTGTTTTTGGAACATAACAGGTTAATTGCACACAAGTACCCATTAGCATCACTGCACACTTTCAAAAGGGATTAATCAACATACAGGCCCTTCCTGTGAGGTTATTGATAAATACTCAGAATTTCCATTTTCATTGTCTTTAACCATGCACTTTTTTTTACTTTTTAATTACAATATCACATGATTAGCAATGCAGATAATCATTTTCTGTTGTTTTCACGAGGTAATGATTTTGTGCTTGAGGGGTATTACTGACAGGAACATTTTATGATTGCGCTCACTAGATAAACACATTGACAATGCTGGTCAAGGTTCAGAAATCTTTATCTGAAGAAAACAAGCACAATATTGTGATTAACCCCTAAATCCTCTGTGAGTATTATTTAGGGGGAAATGAGACAAGATACTGTATATCAATTTTAGAAATTTAAATTTAATTTCTATTTTTTCTTTTATGTTTTTGCATGTTTTCAAGGTCTAAAAGGATGGGGGGTTTTGCACCAATCAATATTACCAATATTACCATACCCTTACAGATATCTCTTTCTAATTTGCTGTTTGCTATCTTATCATTTCCTTAGAGTCTAGTAATTATAGATTGTGTTAATGAGTTGACATTGACAAATTCTCTGATCTCTAGACTGAAGTCTGGATTGGTTTCTGAAAATATGTAAAGCAGTGAGTAGAGTTTGTTAGTTGAAAAACAATTTAAGCAATCAAGGTGTTAATCTGTTCTAATAGCATTCAACTAAATGAATCTATTTGACTACTGCAGAAAAAAAATGTCATTACTAGGTGTATACTGTTTGATTGGCTTTATAATGAACACTTTATAACATCTATATGTCTGTCAAGATGACTAGGTGCATGGTCAGTGAATTCTGTGTCACGGCATCGATCATCACCGTGCCAATACGGCTTCCGGATCATCCCTGCTGCAGCCTTTAGCCACGCGCATTCCTGGGCACCCCGATCTGATGATGTCAGGTGGGCTATTTATTCTCTTCGGATCCTCGGCGCCTGTTTGTTGGACTCTGCTCTGCTTCCTGGGTATACTGCTGCCTGTCGTGAGTACCTATACTGCCTGCACTAAGTTACCTGACCTTTGCCAGCCTGACAGTTCTTGTGGATAACCATTTACTGCTTGCACTAAGCTACCTGACCTCTGCCTGCCTGACAATTCTTGTGGATAACCAAGTTATCTGACCCCTCCCAGCCCTTTACTGCCTGCTCTTAGTTATCTGACCTCTGCCAGACAGAAAATTCTTGTGAACTGCCCTATACTACCTGCATTTGATAAACTGACCTCTGCCTGTTTGACCTCTCTTTTGGATATCTTCTGGAGTCTCATCTTATCAGTCCCTCCAGTTGATCCAGTCCAGATTCTAGGTTTTTCTCAGTGTTCTAGTGTGTGCCTAAATTTACCCAGGCATTTGGGTCTAATCCTGGACTGATACCAACATCATTGACATTCTGTATCTTTGCAGCCCGATTATAATAAATTTGTTGGCATTAAAAGAAATTGCACAAAATCTTAGGGATTATTTTTAGCATTAAAATGTGATGTATGTGTCTCTCTATCACATCTTGAGCCATGCATAATAATTAATGAGATAAACAGCTCTCAAGTAAAGATTTGATTTTCTAAAATTAGTTGAGAGACCCTACAGTGATTACATAATCTCACCATACCTGAGAGCTTTAGAGAATCTAGCCCATAGTCTCATCAGCATACAAATAACCCAAAGAGGTTATGTTTGTACTCAGACCTTTTCTTTCAATTTATTTACCTTCAATGATTTATGATAGGACATAATACAAGAGTATAAAATACAAAACTTAAATAAATAAACATAAACCTTCCCATAATTAAGAATGTAGAATATTTACATTATTTTTATGAACCTAATATTTTAAGTTGATAGCAATGTAACGGCTAGATTACGAGTTTTGCGGTATGAGTGAAAAAGCAGCGTTAAGGCTCTTTTTCACTACTGCTGGTATTACGAGTTTTGCAGGTTTAGCTGCACCGCACACTTTTTTTGCCGTAACGCAGCGGAAGTACCGCAGCTTTCCAAAAGTCCTTTTTCAATGGGACTTCCGGTATTATGAGTTTGCCTGTCCGGCCAAAAAGTGAGTGGTACAGCCTATACCGTCAAGATCCATACCGTAAACTGAAAGTCAGTAGTTATGGGTTTTATGCTACAAAGCTGTAGCATAAAACTCATAACTAAAGTGCTAAAAAGTACACTAACACCCATAAATTACCTATTGACCCCTTAACCAAGGCCGTCCCACATCGCAAACACTAAAATAAAATTATTAACCCCTAATCTGCCGCTCCGGACATTGCCGCCACTATAATAAACATATTAACCCCTAAACCACCGCACTCCCGCATCGCAAACACTAGTTAAATATAATTAACCCCTAATCTGCTGTCCCCAACCTACATTACTGTTATTAACCCCTAACCCCCAATGGCCCCACCACCTACCTACACTTATTAACCTCTAATCTGCCACCCCAATGTCGCCGCCACCTACATTACAGTTATTAACCCCTAATCTGCTGCCCCAAACGTCGCCGCCACTATACTAAAGTTATTAACCCCTAAACCTAACCCTAAGTCTAACCCTAACACCCCTAACTTTAATATAATTAAAATAAATCTAATTAAAAATTCCTATTATTAACTAAATAATTCCTATTTAAAACTAAATACTTACCTATAAAATAAACCCTAAGCTAGCTACAATATAACTAATAGTTATATTGTAGCTATCTTAGGTTTTATTTTTATTTCACAGGTAAGTTTGTATTTATTTTAACTAGGTAGAATAGTTAGTAAATAGTTATTAACTATTTACTAACTACCTAGCTGAAATAAATACAAACTTACCTGTAAAATAAAACCTAACCTGTCTTACGAGTTTGCCTGTCCGGCCAAAAAGTGAGTGGTACAGCCTATACCGTCAAGATCCATACCGTAAACTGAAAGTCAGTAGTTATGGGTTTTATGCTACAAAGCTGTAGCATAAAACTCATAACTAAAGTGCTAAAAAGTACACTAACACCCATAAATTACCTATTGACCCCTTAACCAAGGCCGTCCCACATCGCAAACACTAAAATAAAATTATTAACCCCTAATCTGCCGCTCCGGACATTGCCGCCACTATAATAAACATATTAACCCCTAAACCACCGCACTCCCGCATCGCAAACACTAGTTAAATATAATTAACCCCTAATCTGCTGTCCCCAACCTACATTACTGTTATTAACCCCTAATCTGCCGCCCCCAATGGCCCCACCACCTACCTACACTTATTAACCTCTAATCTGCCACCCCAATGTCGCCGCCACCTACATTACAGTTATTAACCCCTAATCTGCTGCCCCAAACGTCGCCGCCACTATACTAAAGTTATTAACCCCTAAACCTAACCCTAAGTCTAACCCTAACACCCCTAACTTTAATATAATTAAAATAAATCTAATTAAAAATTCCTATTATTAACTAAATAATTCCTATTTAAAACTAAATACTTACCTATAAAATAAACCCTAAGCTAGCTACAATATAACTAATAGTTATATTGTAGCTATCTTAGGTTTTATTTTTATTTCACAGGTAAGTTTGTATTTATTTTAACTATGTAGAATAGTTAGTAAATAGTTATTAACTATTTACTAACTACCTAGCTGAAATAAATACAAACTTACCTGTAAAATAAAACCTAACCTGTCTTACACTAACACCTAACATTACACTACAATTAAATAAATTAAATTAAATTATTTAAATACAATGAACTAAATTACAAAAAAAAAAACACTAAATTACACAAAATAAAAAATAAATTATCAGATATTTAAACTAATTACACCTAATCTAATAGCCCTATCAAAATAAAAAAGCGCCCCCCCCAAAAAAAAATAACCTAAACTAAACTACCAATAGCCTTTTGCTGGGCATTGCCACAAATAAATCAGGTCTTTTACCTGTAAAAAAAAATACAAACAACCCCCCAACAGTAAAACCCACCACCCACACAACCAACCGCCCAAATAAAAACCTAACAAAAAAAAATAAGCTCCCCATTGCCCTGAAAAGGGCATTTGGATGGGCATTGCCCTTAAAAGGGCATTTAGCTCTTTATCAGCCCAAACCCTAATCTAAAAATAAAACCCACCCAATAAACCCTTAAAAAAACACTAACCCCGAAGATCCACTTACAGTTTTTGAAGACCCCTCATCCATCCTCAACGAAGCCGGGAGAAGTCTTCAACGAAGCGGCCAAAGTCTTCATCCAAGCCGGCAGAAGTCTTCATCCTGACAGCATCTTCTATCTTCATCCATCCGGTGTGGAGCAGCTCCATCTTCAAGACATCTGGCGCGGAGCATCCTCTTCAATCGACATCTTCTTGCAGAATGAAGGTTCCTTTAAATGCCATCATCCAAGATGGCGTCCCTTGAATTCTGATTGGCTGATAGAATTCTATCAGCCAATCAGAATTAAAGGTGAAATCAGCCAATAGGATTAGCTTGCATTCTATTGGCTGTTCCAATCAGCCAATATATTGTGAGCTCAATCCTATTGGCTGATTGGATGGAGCCGCTCTGCGCCGGATGGATGAAGATAGAAGATGCCGTCTGGATGAAGACTTCTGCTGGCTTGGATGAAGACTTCAGCTGCTTCGTTGAGGACTTCTCCCGGCTTCGTTGAGGACTTCTTGCTGCTTGGATGAAGATTTCTCCCGGCTTCATTGAGGATGGATGTCGGGTCTTCAAAAACTGTAAGTGGATCTTCGGGGGTTAGTGTTAGGTTTTTTTAAGGGTTTATTGGGTGGGTTTAATTTTTAGCTAAGGGTTTAGGCGGAAAAAGAGCTAAATGCCCTTTTAAGGGCAATGCCCATCCAAATGCCCTTTTCAGGGCAATGGGGAGCTTAGATTTTTTTAGTTAGGTTTTTATTTGGGGGGTTGGTTGTATGGGTGGTGGGTTTTACTTTTGGGGGGTTGTTTGTATTATTTTTTACACGTAAAAGAGGTAGTTTAGTTTAGGCTAGGGTTTTTTTTATTTTGGGGGTGCTTTTTTATTTTGATAGGGCTATTAGATAAAGTGTAATTAGTTTAAATATCTGATAATTTATTTTTTATTTTGTGTAATTTAGTGTTTGTTTGTTTTTTGTAATTTAGTTAATTGTATTTAATTAATTTAATTTATTTAATTGTAGTGTAATGTTAGGTGTTAGTGTAAAACAGGTTAGGTTTATTTTACAGGTAAATTTGTATTTATTTTAGCTAGGTAGTAAATAGTTAATAACTATTTACTAACTAGTCTACATAGTTAAAATAGATACAAACTTGCCTGTGAAATAAAAATAAAACCTAAGATAGATACAATGTAACTATTAGTTATATTGTAGCTAGTTTAGGGTTTATTTTATAGGTAAATTTTTTGATTTGGTTAAATAGGAATTATTTAGGTATTAATAGTGGGTTTTATTTAGATTTATTTTAATTACATTAAAGTTAGGGGGTGTTAGGGTTAGGGGTTAATAGCTTTAGTATAGTGGCGGCGACATTGGGGGCGGCAGATTAGGGGTTAATAAGTATAATGTAGGTGGCGGCGATGTCAGGGGCGGCAGATTAGGGGTTAATAACTGTAAAGTAGTTGGCAGTGACATTGGGGGCGGCAGATTAGGGGTTAATAAGTGTAATGTAGGTGGCGTCGACATTAGGGGCAGAAGATTAGGGGTTAATAAGTGTAATGTAGGTGGCGGCAGTGTCGGGGGCAGCAGATTAGGGGTGTTTAGACTCAGGGTTTATGTTAGGGTGTTAGATGTAAACATAAATTTTGTTTCCCCATAGGAATCAATGGGGCTGTGTTACGGAGCTTTACGCTACTTTATTGCAGATGTTAGACTTTTTTTCAGCCAGCTCTCCCCATTGATGTCTATGGGGAAATCGTGCACAAGCACGTAAAACCAGATCACCGCAACACTGGTATTGGAGTGCGGTATGGAGCTCAATTTTGCTCTACGCTCACTTTTTGCCTTCTAACGCCGGGTTTATGAAAACCTGTAATACCAGCGCTGTAGGTAATTGAGCGGTGACAATAACTTGCAAGTTAGCACCACGCCGCTCATAACGCAAAACTCGTAATCTAGCCGTATTTTATTTAGTACTAGAATTAATAACAGATCTTAATTAGCACACATGTCACAAGAGTAAATTAGCATTCTGCCAGAGTTCTGCAACAAAACTAATGACTCAATCAATAAAAGCTTTATACTGAAACTAGTAAAAAAAACACAAGAGCAGATTATATTTTGGATTTACAAATTGCATATGTTAACAAATTTTTCCTCAGCAATTTTTTTTATCTAATAATTTTAATTAAATAGTATTATTATAAGTGTAACTGAACTTTTAACTGTATTTTTATGTGTTTTGTGACACTTTTTATTTAAGCATAACAGTTAACCAGAGCTCTGAAGTGGTGGAAATCTTTCAAGAGTAAATCACGATTGCGCTCATGCGTTCACATTTACTTTTAACTTGTAATACGAGTGAAACTTAACTTGCCCACAAACGGCCGCAAAAACCCAATATTGCCCTTGTGCAAATGATAGCGCGCCACTCGTAAGCTAGCACTAATAGTGGATATAGTTGCAAACTTTCAGGACACTGAGGTCCCATCATTAGGCATTCTGATGTACAAATGAAACTTAGTCATATTTATATACATTGTACAGGATAAGGTATATGCATTAAAAATCTGTAAGGCATGGGCATTTGTTGTACTGTCAGACCTTTGGGAAAATGTTTCACAAGGATGTGTGAAAATGTTTGTGATTCTTGGACATGATTACTTGGATATGCATAACAAAGTAAACAAACAAGCAGACTGCAGACTCCTGTTCAAACATTGTTTATTGTACCAGTAAATGTTTTAATAGATTGCCTTGTCCTTAGGAATTATATGAGTTCATAAAGCCATAGGTCAGGTTCCACCCTTAATTGAAAGACTCAAACAGGCTTATGAATTTGTATTCCCAAATCCTACTTTCCATTTGGAATCTAAAGTTCCCTTTCAGTACTGTTACTTTCAAATCCTAGGAGTTGTGATTTGGGGGCTGATTTATCAATGTCTGGAGGGCTTGTTACGCTGTCGGCATTTAACATTGCACAAGCAGTTTTGGTGAACTGCTTGTGGAATGCTGCCCCCTGCAGATTCGTGGCCAATCGGCCGTTAGCAGGGGTTTCAATCAACCCGATCGTACAGCCTCAGAGCAGGCAGACGAGTTAAGGAGCAGCAGTCTTAAGACCGCTGCTTCTTAATTCCTAATTCCGGCGAGCCTGAAGGCCCCATAGTCTGTTGAAATGGTCGCCTACTGGTGGCTCAGTAATTGTTTGGTAATTGTGGTGAAGATTCATTCTTTTTCTGAGTTTTTGACCTGTTTCTCCAGTATAGTGTTGCCCATTTTTGCATTTGTTACACCACATTTGATGAGGAGCAAGTAAAACAGCCCTGTTTTTTTTATTCCTGTTCTTCGCTGGTTAGTGGAATTGTCTCTGTTGTTAGGATGTAAAGACAGATTTCCCTTCACTTTTGGTTGCTGGGAAATGTGCCATTTTTTGGGGATGTGACCGTTAACTTTTGATTAACATTTTCTTAAGGTTTGGGGATTTCTTGTATGAGAAGACTGAGAATATTTATTTTAGTTATCTGTCCTTGTGGAGAGCTAGATGTAAGTCAATTGCAATTTTTCTTAAAATATGTAGTTATGGATTGTAGGTTACAATAAGAGGTACCCTGGTGTTCTCCAGTGCTGGCTTGTATTGCAAGAGTTTCTCCCTAGGTATTTTGGTGGTTCTGTGATCTTGTTTTCCTATTATTCTTGGTTCCTGAACACATTTTAAGTTGTTTTAGATGTGAGTTTTTGTTTTAGCAGATTTGGTTGTATCTCATGGCTTGGCTGTAAATAATTAAATGAGTGTTTGGTGTGTTTTGAATGGAAGTTGTCATATTTTAGGGGGTTGCCTGAATGAGAGGACCGGTGCATCTGAGAATATTTCTTTTAGTTCTCTGCCCTTGTGGAGAGCTGGATGTACATCTCTAGCAATTGTTCTTAAAATATGTTTGCTCACCGTTCTTGTAATCATTTTGACCCCACGGGGTGAGATCTTGCGTGGAGCCCCAGATCAAGGGAGATTATCAGTGGTCTTGTATGTCTTCCATTTTCTAATTATTGCTCCCACAGTTGATTTCTTCACATCAAACTGCTTTGCCTATTGCAGATTCAGTCTTCCCAGACTGGTGCAGGTCTACAATTTTGTTTCTTGTGTCCTTCGACAGCTCTTTGGTCTTCACCATAGTGGAGTTTGGAGTGTTACTGTTTGAGGTTTTGGACAGGTGTCTTTTATACTGATAACAAGTTCAAAAAGGTGCCATTAATACAGGTAATGAGTGGAGGACAGAGGAGCCTCTTAAAGAAGAAGATACAAGTCTGTGAGAGCCAGAAATCTTGCTTGTTTGTAGGTGACCAAATACTTATTTTCCACCATAATATGCAAATAAATTCTTTCCAAATCAGACAATGAGATTGTCTGGATTTCTTTCCACATTTTGTCTCTCATAGCTGAGGTATACCTATGATGAAAATTGCAGGCCTCTCTCATCTTCTTAAGTGGGAGAACTTGCACAATTGGTGGCTGACTAAATACTTTTTTGCCCCACTGTATATATATAAAATTATAAAACACAGAAAGGGACTGCACTCCAAGACCGGACCGGGTACATATCCAATGACTCAGCAACATCCCAGCCCTGGGTGCTTAAATAGCAATCCCAAAAAGCTGTGCTGTCACCAGAGTCACAGGCAGTTAACCCCAGTCCGGAATGGGTGCAAGAAACATAGGGGGATTACAAACAAATAATAATACAACACATAAAGACACCCAGCACTCACCTGGTAGCTCACAGCTAAGATTTAAAATCACAACTGGAAAGGTTAGTTACCGCATCTGGCCAAATGGGAAAAGCTCAGGCACCTCGTCAAGGTCCTTTCCACTGCCTGAGTCACTAATACAGCCACACAATGCGCGCTCACAAAGCCAAGCAGACTGAGAAAAAAGAAGGGGTGCACAGGTATAATTAATCACCTAGAGAAATACAAAACACAGAAGGAGACTGCACTACAAGACCGGACCGGGTACATATCCAATGACTCAGCAACATCCCAGCCCTGGATGCTTAAATAGCACTCCCAAAAAGCTGTGCTGTCACCAGAGTCACAGGCAGTTAACCCCAGCCCGGAATGGGTGCAAGAAACATAGGGGGATTACAAACAAATAATAATACAACACATAAAGACACCCAGCACTCACCAGCTAGCTCACAGCTAAGATTTCAGTTTGTTTGGCTTTGTGAGCGTGCATTGTGTGGCTGTGTTAGGGACTCAGGCAGTGGAAAGGACCTTGACGAGGTGCCTGAGATTTTCCATTTGGCCAGATGCGGTAACTAACCTTTCCAGTTGTGATTTTAAATCTTAGCTGTGAGCTAGCTGGTGAGTGCTCGGTGTCTTTATGTGCTATATAAAATTATAGCTGAGGTATACCTATGATGAAAATTACAGGCCTCTCTCATCTTCTTAAGTGGGAGAACTTGCACAATTGGTGGCTGACTAAATACTTTTTTGCCCCACTGTATATATATAAAATTATAAAACACAGAAAGGGACTGCACTCCAAGACCGGACCGGGTACATATCCAATGACTCAGCAACATCCCAGCCCTGGGTGCTTAAATAGCAATCCCAAAAAGCTGTGCTGTCACCAGAGTCACAGGCAGTTAACCCCAGTCCGGAATGGGTGCAAGAAACATAGGGGGATTACAAACAAATAATAATACAACACATAAAGACACCCAGCACTCACCTGGTAGCTCACAGCTAAGATTTAAAATCACAACTGGAAAGGTTAGTTACCGCATCTGGCCAAATGGGAAAAGCTCAGGCACCTCGTCAAGGTCCTTTCCACTGCCTGAGTCACTAATACAGCCACACAATGCGCGCTCACAAAGCCAAGCAGACTGAGAAAAAAGAAGGGGTGCACAGGTATAATTAATCACCTAGAGAAATACAAAACACAGAAGGAGACTGCACTCCAAGACCGGACCGGGTACATATCCATTGACTCAGCAACATCCCAGCCCTAGGTGCTTAAATAGCACGCCCAAAAAGCTGTGCTGTCACCAGAGTCACAGGCAGTTAACCCCAGTCCGGAATGGGTGCAAGAAACATAGGGGGATTACAAACAAATAATAATACAACACATAAAGACACCCAGCACTCACCAGCTAGCTCACAGCTAAGATTTAAAATCACAACTGGAAAGGTTAGTTACCGCATCTGGCCAAATTGTTCTCAGTTTGTTTGGCTTAATTGTGAGCGCGCATTGTGTGGCTGTGTTAGGGACTCAGGCAGTGGAAAGGACCTTGACGAGGTGCCTGAGCTTTTCCCATTTGGCCAGATGCAGTAACTAACCTTTCCAGTTGTGATTTTAAATCTTAGCTGTGAGCTAGCTGATGAGTGCTAGGTGTCTTTATGTGTTGTATTATTATTTGTTTGTAATCCCCCTATGTTTCTTGCACCCATTCTGGACTGGGGTTAACTGCCTGTGACTCTGGTGACAGCACAGCTTTTTGGAGTGCTATTTAAGCACCCAGGGCTGGGATGTTGCTGAGTCATTGGATATGTACCCAGTCCGGTCTTGGAGTGCAGTCTCCTTCTGTGTTTTGTATTTCTCTGGGTGATTACATATACCTGTGCACCCCTTCTTTGTTCTCAGTTTGTTTGGCTTTGTGAGCGCGCATTGTGTGGCTGTGTTAGGGACTCAGGCAGTGGAAAGGACCTTGACGAGGTGCCTGAGATTTTCCCATTTGGCCAGATGCGGTAACTAACCTTTCCAGTTGTGATTTTAAATCTTAGCTGTGAGCTAGCTGGTGAGTGCTCGGTGTCTTTATGTGCTATATAAAATTATATATATATATATAAATATATATATATATACACTGTATATATATATATATATATATATATATATATGAACCTTTATAACTTTTTTTATTAATATTTATACGTATAATTTTATTAGATAGTGTATATATGAGCTAGGGTGATGCTGTCTTAAAATAAATTGCATGGACCAATGTAACAGTCTGCAGTGGCACAGACATGCCAGCAAAAAGAAAAAGAAACAAAACCAGTAGTGCCAGAGTCCCTCCAGTTGGTACCGCCCCATTTATTATTGCATCTAGCACCACTTGTGCCACTCCTACATCAACTAAAGGTGCATGCAGCACCACTGTGCCACTTCTGCCCCAACTGTCAACGCATCCAGTGTCATCTCTTCCATTCCTACCTCTACTACAAGTGCATTAAGCACCACAAGACAAAATTTTCTCTTGGGCCCAGTAATCAAAAACTCACAGTCATGGAGAGAAATCATGAAAAATCTTTAGTTTTGTTTTAGCAATATATTATGTTATATTTTCCTCTGACGAAGAAGTCTACTGAAGTGGGGGTACAGGACGTGCAATACGTGACTGGCAACCTGTAGTGGTGTTTTTATTTTATTTTATTTTATTGTATTCATCAACTTGTATTTATCAATCAATTTTTTTATCCAATCATCAAGTGTTTTTTAAGTATTTATTCATCAATTGTGCTGTATCAACGTTGTCCTTGTATCCTATAATGACAATTACATTTTCCTAATTCTTAAAGAACTAGTAAGAGCGGCTTATAAATTGTCATCAATTGTCACCATCAGCAAGGTATTTTATTACTGATATTATATGGAACTGTGAAGTACTATACCTCTGGGACTATATAGCATCAATATATATATATAAACTCCAAGGAGACCATTTCATCGAAATATTTGAGGGTACTGCACAGAACCATTTTTCCTGTTTGATATGTAAAAAGAAAAAAGGAGCCAAAATACAACTTTCTACACAGTAGGATCTACAAAGACTCTCAATTATAAGGATCTCAGTGGGGATTCTTCTATATCCTGAGCTCAGCAAAATAGAGAAAAGTTTGTGTATGAAAACAAATGTTTTATATGCCTGAACACTTACCTCATTAAGGATTGAGGGCACTTAATGTGAGTGCAAATTGTCTTACTTTTAAATAATAAATTATTTTCTTAACAGAATTAAACTATGCAAGTCTCTTTTTTCTTTCCATGATATTACATAGAGAATTTCTACCATACAACCCTACTCCTGGATGATACAAAGAGCGGACAGTTTCTACCAGGGAATCCCTCACCTACATCAGTACGAGGCCTGAAAAGAACAGCCACAGAGGAAAACAGGAGACTGGGAAAACAGCTCTGATTGATCTTTAAGCACAAACATTACCTCATAGGATTGAGGTAATCTCCGGTAAGAAGAAACCTATTCACTAACCACAGTGTATGTTCTCTAATGGGACTAGCAATATTACATCTTATTGAGCAAGATATTCATTAATGTATTAATACCCTGTCTGTGCGCTATTCTATATTGATTTTCTCTTGTCTATTGTAAAGCTCTAACAGTGCCACAGGTACACTGTATCAATTCTAAGCAGCACGATAAGAAAATATATATATTGAAATATTTGCTACTTATCTGATTTAGGGGTTTTGTTATAACTATTGACTGAGATTGAAGTATTCTAGCTCTGGTAATTCATCTTTATCCTTAAACAATATATTATAATGTAGTCATCTCCTTCACACCCTGCATAGTGAGATAAACAGCTCTCAAGCTATAATTTGACTGTCTAAAATGATTTGAGGGACCTTGCTTTAGTGATGAACCTTACCACAGAAAAGAGTTTAGAGAATAGGATCTGTATTCACCATTGTTACTCACAAGAGTTAATTGATTGTTGCTACTATTTTTAGACATCTTTAGCTCTTCAAAAGTGTTTTCCAGTTGTAGGATATCTTTAGCTGTATGTGCAGGTTTTCAAATGGCTGCTAATATTTTCACAGCATGTTCAGTTCTTCAAATGTCTGTTTCTATTTTTGAAGCTTCTTTAGCTACATAATAAATTTCCAATTGCAAACCTACGGAGAGGAGGTATTTTCTTCAAGTGTTCAACTCTTGAAACATTAATTCAGATTTAATTTCTTTAAACTGTTGTTCATATTTTTGAGCCATCTTCAGCTCTTACAACAGTTGTTAATACTATTTTTTACACATTTCTTTATCTTATCAAACAGTGGTTTGTGAGATCTTTAGTTCTTGAAGTGGAGGTTCATCAATATTTCTGTGATATCCTCAGATTTTCAAATTGTTGTTCATATTTTTGGAGCAATAATACCTAAACTGAATGTCAAATGAGCCACAGAATTTTTTTCTGATAAATTTAAAAATGTCCCTCCATTTCCCTGCCCCTTGTATCATGTAACAGTCATTAGTGAATCATAGACTCAGTGTGGGCTTGGGGCTGAAAAAGTGGGCATACAAAAAAAACACTTTATATCCATTTGATAATGAAAGTAAATTGTAAAGATTATTTTAAAATTACATTTTCATGAAATCATGAAAGGGAAAAGCTGCAGACATTTTTTTAAAATGAGATCTTGTAATGTAAATCTTGTTTCTAGACCAAAACCTCACTAAATTAAAAAAAACATTTATTTATTTATAATAAAGCTAGAAACAAATGTACAATGAACAAGTTTACAGTATAATGCATACAAATAACACATCTTACACACATGCACTGTGTACCCATAATGTCCTGGCTCAAATGGATTAAAAATTAGGTTACTTGTTTTTTTTTTTTTTTTAAAAAAAACCCACAAATACCCTTGATTTCACAACTTCTAAATATATTTGTTATATTCACCACATCACAGCATGGACTCCTACACTGCAGAAATAAATATATATATTTTCAAAAAACACCCTAGACTGCATACTGGCAGACTATCTGCAAGTACCTAAGATGGTGGTGACCAGTGGGGACATGTTTGAGAGGGATCTAGGAGAGATCAGGTGGTGGGAGAGTAATCTCTAAACTAGAGAAAAAACTTATCCTTACAAGCTAACTGATTTACCCCTTCACGGCCAGGAATTTCAAAATTTTGGTGTGCAGCTGCAAATAGCGGTCTTCTAATTGTCAAAAACGAATGTCAAAGCCATGCTTGTCTGCTGTTTCTGAACAAAGAGGACTCAAAAGCTGCAGTAGTTGTGTGTAAATAATTTCAGTGAGCACCCCAAAGTTTGAGAAAAAGGTAAACATTTTTTGTAATGATCGTATATGGTGGCCCAGTAGTGGCATGAAATATACCAAAATGGACCTTGGTTATCTACTTTAAAAATGTATTTTTTTCATAGGTAAATTAAAAAAAAAAAAAAAAAAAGGCTCTATTTCTGTTTATATGGAGTGATAGCAAAAATGCTAAAAATTCTCTGGTAGGCAAGTTTTTCTCTGAAATTCTTAGTAGCAAATGGGTTAAATGCATCTGTCATTAAAGCATTTCAGGATCAACCAATAAGAAAGGATTGTAAACCATATATGAATATAGCATTATGAATCTAGACCATTGTATATTAAGTACATATATAGCATTAGTGTGTTTTTTCTATGCACAAAAGCAATGTCCCTTGTAAAAAAAAATCTTGAAATTGAGTAATAATAAAACCTAAGGGTGCGATCAAATATATGGCGCAGGTTTCGGCACAAGCGTGGTAACCTGCACCGCCCGTAATTTCACCTCGCACATCGGGGTATTACATATACCCCGCCGCCAGTTCATAAAGTGCCATGGGTCTGATAAACTAGCGATGTCCAGAAATGAGCATAAATACAAATATCTGGAGTCGCCAGTGACTTACGGCACTTTAGAAACTGCCGGAGCCTAAGAAAAGTAAAGAAAATAACAAATCACCCGTAAAAGTCTAACACGCCTCCCAAAAATAATCCCGACACGTAAAACCCCTATATCCGCAATCCCCCCTCTCATTACTAATATTAAATGTATTAACCACTAGACCAACAACCCCCCACAATGCAATATGCCTATTTAAACTATTAACCCCTATATCCGCCACCAAACCCACACCGCAAGTAATAACTCAATTATTAACCCCTAAACCGCCATAGCCCACAACGCAATTAACCTATTCAAGTATTAACCCCTAAACCGCCATAGCCCACATAGCCTATTAAATGTATTAACCCCTAATCTGCTGTCGCCAACGTCGCCGCCACTATAATAAATTTATTAACCCCTAAAACTAAGTCTAACCCTAACCTAACACTCCCCTAACTTAAATATTATTTCAATAAATCAAAATAAATGTACTATTATTAACTAACGGCTAGATTACGAGTCTTGCGTTAGCCTTAAAAAGCAGCGTTGAGGGGTCCCAACGCTGCTTTTTAACGCGTGCTGGTATTACGAGTCAAGCAGGAGAGGGTCTACCGCTCACTTTTTTTTAGCTTACCGCAAATCCCCTTGCGTCAATTGCGTATCCTATCTTTTAAATGGGATTTTCCTAATGCCGGTATTATGATCGCCTGAAAAAGTGAGCGGTAGACCCTCACCTGGCAAGACTCCTGCCGCATTTAAAAGTCAGTAGTTAAGAGTTTTATGGGCTAACGCCGGAACATAAAGCTCTTATCTAAAGTGCTAAAAAGTAAACTAACACCCATAAACTACCTATTAACCCCTAAACCAAGCCCCCCCCCACATCGGAAACACTTAACTAAAATGTTTAACCCCTAATCTGCCGACCGGACATCGCCGCCACTTTAATAAATTTATTAACCCCTAAACGGCTGCACTCCTGCCTCGCAAACACTAGTTAAATTTTATTAACCCCTAATCTGCCGTCCCTAACATCGCCGACACCTACCTACATTTATTAACCCCTAATCTGCCGACCTCAATGTAGCCGCTACTATATTACATTTATTGACCCCTAAACCTAAGTCTAGCCCTAACCCTAACACCCCCTAACATAAATATAATTTAAATAAAACAAAATAAATTTACTACTATTAAATAAATTAATCCTATTTAAAACTAAATACTTACTGATAAAATAAACCCTAAGCTAGCTACAATATAACTAATAGTTATATTTATTTTACAGGCAACTTTGTATTTATTTTAACTAGGTAGTCTAGTTATTAAATAGTTATTAACTATTTAATAACTTCCTAGTAAAAATAAGTACAAATTTACCTGTAAAATAAATCCTAACCTAAATTACAATTACACCTAACAAAACACTATCATTAAATTAATTACATAAATGACCTACAAATACCTACAATTAACTACAATTAAATTAAATAAACTAAAGTACAAAAAAACACTAAATTACAAAAAATAAAAAAAGAATTACAATTTTTTTAAACTAATTACACCTAATCTAATTCCCCTAATAAAATAAAAAAGCCCCCAAAAATAATAAAATTCCCTACCCTATACTAAATTAAAAATAGCCTTTAAAAGGACTTTTTGTGGGGCATTGCCCCAAAGTAATCAGCTCTTTTACCTGTAAAAAAAGAAATACAACCCCCCCAACATTAAAACCCACCACCACACACCCAACCTTACTCTAAAACCCACCCAATCCCCCCTTAAAAAAACCTAACACTAACCCCTTGAAGATCCCCCTACCTTGAGACATCTTCACCCAGCCGGGCAGAAGTCTTCATCGAATCCGGGCAGAAGAGGTCCTCCAGCCAGGCAGAAGTCTTCATCGAATCCGGGCAGAAGAGGTCCTCCAGCCGGGCAGAAGTCTTCATTGAATCCGGGCAGAAGAGATCCTCCAGCCGGGCAGAAGTCTTCTATCTTCTTCCATCCGACGAGGAGCTGCTCCATCTTGAAGACATCCAACGTGGAGCATCAACGACGAATGTAGAATGAAGGTTCCTTTAAATGATGTCATCCAAGATGGCGTCCCTTCAATTCCGATTGGCTGATAGAATTCTATCAGCCAATCAGAATTAAGGTAGGAAAAATCCTATTGGCTGATGCAATCAGCCTATCGTATTGAAGTTCAATCCGATTGGCTGATCCAATCAGCCAATAGGATTGACCTCGCAGGGAGCTGTCAATCAACCCGATCGTACTCGATCGGGTTGATTTCCGGCGATTCCTGTCCACCTGCTCAGAGCAGGCGGACAGGGTTATGGAGCAGCGGTCTTTAGACCGCTGCTTCATAACTTGTGTTTCTGGCGAGTCTGAAGACTCGCCAGAAACACGGGCCCACAAGCTCCATATGGAGCTTGATAAATGGGCCCCCATAGCTTCACTTCTTTCTAATATTTTTTATTCTCTTTATAGAACTCTTTGAAAAGATTGATTGAAGGAATGGAAGCAAAATTGAAATGTGCATGGATACATTTAACTTTTAAATAGAAGCATTTTTTGCAATATACTTCGATTAGCAACAATGCTTCTAGTAAAGGTTATTACTGTTTCAGTGTCATATGCACATATGTTACTTGTGACTACAGGATGGTGATTCAAACACTATGCTTGCTTCGAGAGCTGACTGTAGTGTGTATTACTTCAGTAAAAATTTGTGTAATACAAGCGACTGATGACTCTCTCAGAACCCAACACAAACATAATTACTATAGAGACCATCCTGGAGTCATTTGATGATCATCAAACTAGCTTAGAAGTAATTTGCACTTAACCCTTTAGTTACCTATTTTTATAGGTACATTTGAACATATAGTTCAAACAAGGAAGGTAAAACCTCTTTTTACAGGTTAGTATTACCATGGGCTAAATGATAATGTTCTAAAGAAACTACTTAGTATAGAACCTCTGTGATCAAATACACACAAGTCCTACTCCCAGTAATTTATAATATCATATCTGGAGTTCAGACCCTCTGGATACCTGGTTCTAAGTCTGAGTATCCAGAACATCTCCCTTTTTGCCAGCAGTCTGTCTAAATCGCCTCCCCTTTTGGGTAGCTTCACTTCCTCTATGGCACACCATTTGAGTGTTTATCCCACCATTGTGGTTTTCTGTGAAGTGCCGTACCAGAGTTGTTTGAGATTTACCTCTCGTGATAGTTGATATGTTTTCACGAATTTGTGTTTTTATATCCCTGGAAGTGAGGCCTATATATTGAACCCCACACACTTGGCAATTAAGCATGTATATCACACTAGATGTCATGCAATTCATGCATGTTCTAATTTGAAACACCTCTCCTGTCATATAGGACTTAAATGATTTGGTTTTGTCTAGATATTCACACGGTTTGCATTTTTTATGACCGCAGTTGTACATACCCCTGCTGGTCATCCAGGTACCTTTAGGTTTGGTTTGCAGATTCAACTCTGTGGGGATAACAATGACAACAAAATTGGGCATTTTCTTGAGCTACATCTTACACCCTTCTTGACCACTTCGATGAGTTTATCATCGGCGGCCAAAATTGGGAAGTGTTTCCTTACTATGTCTGCTATTAGTGGAAACTGTGCACTGTAATTTGTGACAAAGGTCACTCCCTTGTAGTCACCTCTTGATTTTATTTTTCCCCTAAGAAGAGTCTCTCTTGCCTTAGGTTCTACCTGCATTCGAGCTTTCTTAATTATTTTATGTGCATATACTCTCTCTTTTAGTCTTTGTTCCAGGATGTGGCCTCTTGATAGTAATCCCCATCCTTGGAACAATTTCTTCTCAAGCGAGTGAATTCGCCTTTTGCGACTGCTGCTGCCGTATGTCTTGGGTGGTAGCTACTGCCATGTAACAATTTGTTTCCACTGATAGGTTTCCTATAAACTTTTGTTATAACCCTATTCTCTCTAGTGCCCACTAGTGTTAGATCCAGATAGTTGATCTCTGTGGGATGATGTTCATATGTGAAGCTGAGGCCAACATCATTCCTATTCAAAATTTCCACAAATCTCGCAATATCTGCTGGATCCCCCCTCCAGATAAACAGGAGATCATCAATGTATCTCCCATACATGATGATTCTATCCTTGTAAATGTTTCTATCTCCAAAGATGTGGAAGAATTCCCACCAACCTAAAAATAGGTTAGCGTAGGATGGGGCAAACTTTGCCCCATCACTGTTCCACATCTCTGGAGATAGAAAACATCTTGGAACTGGAAGAAATTGTGTGTCAATAGGTACCTGGTTACTTTCAGTATGAAATCTTGTAGTTCCCTCGAGAAATCAGAATGATTTCTCAAAAAAAAAAAATTATAGCTTGTAGGCCTTCCTCATGGGGGATAGAGGAGTACAGGGAAACAGCATCCACAATTACCCAATGGTAATCCAGATCCCAAATTTGTGTTTCCATCATATTCAGGACATGCTTAGTGTCCTTAATATATGATGGGAGTGACTTAACAAAGGGTTGAAGTATCGTATCCAACCACTGGGATAGGTGCTCTAAAAGAGACCCTATTCCACTAACTATGGGGCGACCCTGTATATTACACAGTGACTTGTGGACCTTCGGTAGGTGATGGAACAGGGGTACCCTTGGATTATCCACAATAAGGAATTCAACCGTTTTCGAATCAATGCACCCCTGTTCCATCCCATCGTCCACCAAGTGGCATAGTTCCCTCTTAAAAACTTCAGTGGGGTCCCTCGTCAATGTAGTCTAATTCCTTTCATTACTCAGTTGTCTTAATGCTTCTTCAACATAAGTACCTCTGTCAAGGACTACCACTGTCCCCACCTTGTCCGCATTCTTAATGACAAGTTCTGTGTCCTCCTGCAATTGTTTCAATGCCTTTCTGTCTTTTGCATTCAAATTATGTCCTGTGGGGACAGTGCTGTCCTTGAGAGCAATTAAATCCTTCTCAACTCTATTAAAAAATGTTTCTATAATCGTCCCCCTACTCTGTATAGGATAGAATATAGATTTGGGTTTGAAAGAAATCCCTTTCTTAATATGTCCTCCTTCAGTAGTTGCATCAAACTGTAGTTCTTGCAATGCTACCTCATAACATATTTGCTGAAAGTTTTGTTTAATTGGTTCTGCCACCATCGCTAAATGCTCATTTTCAGAGAATTCTGTGTCCTTCAGACTACCAAAGTGTTTCTTCAATGTGATGTTTCTTACTAGCCGATACACATCAATGATAGTTTGGAAAACACTGAAGTCTGTGGTTGGAGAGAAGGATAGACCATATTATAACACATTAAATTGTTCTTTAGTTAGCTGTTTCTTAGATAAGTTTATAACATTACCTATTTGTATTTTGTTTGAATTTGTGGCCCCCTCAGCTGATATCTGTCTTGTGTTTTGCTTGTATTGAGAACTGTCATAAGTGCCGTGTCCAATGGAAAAACCTGCTCAATTTCTATGGCTTCTGACCTCTGTATTTCTCTATTTGTAGGAGTGTATCTAGTGTCTCCCTGTTTTGATGCAGGTTTCTTTTGCTCACGCTTTTCTTTTGGTCTAACTACCTGTGAAGATTCAGCCCCTGCAATTTCTGTAGTATTCTTTAGAATGCCTATGTGTGCAACTGAAGGTTCATCATTCCCTGATGATATCTCATCTGAGGAATAACCCATTTCACTCTCTGACACACTATCTGAAAAAGAGACTGTCTTAGAACTTGTCTTGCTCTTTTTTTCCTTTGTTCTTGATCTTATTCTGTTTATTTTGGTTACTGTGTCTATTGTGAGTGTGTTGCTTTCTGTTCCATATGTACACTGTTTTTCTCTCATAATCAGATTTGTCCCTCAAATATTTTGTATGTTTGTTTTCCATGACTGTTTTTTTATTGATAGCTAAAGTGTTCCTTAAAATACTATCAAATCTGGTGAAATCTATATGATCCCTTCTCTTTTCATTTCTATCTGAGTGTCATCTATCTGTTTTCTAATTTCAATCAGCTGTTTTTGTTTATATTAAATTAGCATTAGCATTAGTCTTGAGGAACACTCTGAGAGCACCTCATTCCATGATTCAATGAACTCAGAGTCATTAATGTCCACTTCAAAGGTTGGAAACTTAAAAATTTTAAGACCCCTTGGTATAATTTTCATCTTCATATATCTATCAAATGTCCATAAGTCCCATTGTAGTCTTGTTTCCTTTAATAACAAACGTTCCATGGCATCAAACAAACTGCTTAATGTTAATAGCCTTGTCATTAGAAAAAATCACATCACAGTCCATTGTGTTAGTATTCCTTGCCGCTACTGACATTAATGAAAAAAACTGTTGATGTTGGCTACTGTCCATCTTTATTTCTTTGGTTAATCCTGCTCTTAAACCCTCTGTGTAGCTATTCACTGGTGCTTAGCCGTAAGCACCTTAGTATGACCATACGAAAGTTCAGTGTAATAAGAATAGCTACTATGGAACTTCTCTAAATAATCAGTATAAAAAATGTTTCTGTATGCTTACAATAGAGTCCATCAAATATGAGATTAATTGTAAACACATATAACAATAGTAAGCAATTTTTTTCTTGTTTTACATACTGCCCCCTTCGTCTTTTAGAAGCTTAGCATAAGAAAAGTCAATTGTAAATAACAGTTAGAGACTCCGGTTAGGGTTAAACACACTCTTGACTAATACATTTAATGTCACACTTGTATGCTTTCTTCCGTGACACAATATTATATAGCGTGTATTAGAAGTGCTTTTACTCACCCCCTTTATCGCAGTCACTCTGTGTCCGTCTGTAATTCTCCTCCTCGAGTCTGATTCTCGTTGTATGCTGCTTCCGGTGTATGTGACATCACCGCCGTGGGTGTGTGCCCTTTGGTAAGCCCTTATTGGTTGAGATGCCGGGTATTGTATCCTTTGCCTCCTCGTCGCCTCTAATCTGGAACTGGATTCGGATACCTCTTCACTCGCACCCCTGGATGCAGTCCCGGTTCCTACTTGTCCAGATCCTTTTGGCTTGGCCCAGATACTTCCATCCGGTCTATCTCAGGAGCTTCCTAGTTATAGGCGTATTTGTCCTGGGGGTATGTGTTTATATCTCTTTATTCGACTAGTTTAAGAGCAGGATGATAAAACGGAGTGTGGAAAAACGGCTTGGTAATACATAAAGAAAAAATGGTTCCACACTCCGTATAGTAAAAATTCCAAAACTTTATTCCAAATGTTTAAAAATATAAGAACTGTGACAGCCTGCCACATAAAAATGTTTGAAAGAGGAAAGTGCAGCACACCGGCTTACGCGTTTCGGCAGATAGCCATAATCATAGACTGGTGTGTCTGTACCCTCCTTGCCTTTAAATACTATTAAAATCCTACTGATAGGATAAAATGAGCGCTTATTCCTCCCTCTCGTTAGTAGCACCTTTAGGATACTTTCCATTAGATTAACTCTTTCATGACATGTCTGACTATTTGTGTGATCCTAAATGAAATCATCTGTAAAACTATGATATACTAATTAATTTCTGTGTATGCAAAAAAGGGGGGTGGGGGGGGAAAGAGGGGATATACAAAATTGAGGCAAGAGAAGAAAAATTAATTATGTAGAGAGAAACATAGGTTTAGGTCATATATAATGGGAAACGTTCCTTGTTCTTATTATATGCATATACTCACTATAGGTTTACTAATATATACCAATATTGTGATAAATATGTTTCTCAAATTAATTAAGAATAGGCAGTCCCTCCATTGCAAAACAAGACAAAGGGGACCATAAATTCTCAGTTTTATATGAAACCTTGTGTTTGGAACATTTCTAGTTAACCCTTTAGTTACCTATTTTTATAGGCACATTTGAACATATAGTTCAAACAAGGAAGGTAAAACCTCTTTTTACAGGTTAGTATAACCATGGGCTAAATGATAATGTTCTAAAGAAACTACTTAGTATAGAACCTCTGTGATCAAATACACACAAGTCCTACTCCCAGTAATTTATAATATCATATCTGGAGTTCAGACCCTCTGGATACCTGGTTCTAAGTCTGAGTATCCAGAACATCTCCCTTTTTGCCAGCAGTCTGTCTAAATCTCCTCTCCTTTTGGGTAACTTCACTTCCTCTATGGCACACCATTTGAGTGTGTTAATCCCACCAAAGTGGCTTTCTGTGAAGTGCCGTACCAGAGGTGTTTGAGATTTACCTCTCGTGATAATCGATATGTGTTCACGAATTCGTGTTTTTATATCCCTGGAAGTGAGGCCTATATATTGAACCCCACACAATTGGCAATTAAGTATGTATATCACACTAGATGTCATGCAATTCATGCATGTTCTAATTTGAAACACCTCTCCTGTCATATTGGTCTATGTTATAAAATGCATTTTTGGCCTTCAATATGTAGGACGCATGACAAGAAAGGTCCAAGTAAGATGGGGTGAACATTTTTTTCGCAATTGTAAAAATTCTAAAAATGCCAAAGTTAAACACAGTACTCACAATCATTGCATTACTGCACATGCTGGGAATCATCAAATATACAGGGAGTGCAGAATTATTAGGCAAGTTGTATTTTTGAGGATTAATTTTATTATTGAACAACAACCATGTTCTCAATGAACCCAAAAAACTCATTAATATCAAAGCTGAATAGTTTTGGAAGTAGTTTTTAGTTTGTTTTTAGTTATAGCTATTTTAGGGGGATATCTGTGTGTGCAGGTGACTATTACTGTGCATAATTATTAGGCAACTTAACAAAAAACAAATATATACCCATTTCAATTATTTATTTTTACCAGTGAAACCAATATAACATCTCAACATTCACAAATATACATTTCTGACATTCAAAAACAAAACAAAAACAAATCAGTGACCAATATAGCCACCTTTCTTTGCAAGGACACTCAAAAGCCTGCCATCCATGGATTCTGTCATTGTTTTAATCTGTTCACCATCAACATTGCGTGCAGCAGCAACCACAGCCTCCCAGACACTGTTCAGAGAGGTGTACTGTTTTCCCTCCTTGTAAATCTCACATTTGATGATGGACCACAGGTTCTCAATGGGGTTCAGATCAGGTGAACAAGGAGGCCATGTCATTAGATTTTCTTCTTTTATACCCTTTCTTGCCAGCCACGCTGTGGAGTACTTGAACGCGTGTGGTGGAGCATTGTCCTGCATGAAAATCATGTTTTTCTTGAAGGATGCAGACTTCTTCCTGTACCACTGCTTGAAGAAGGTGTCTTCCAGAAACTGGCAGTAGGACTGGGAGTTGAGCTTGACTCCATCCTCAACCCGAAAAGGCCCCACAAGCTCATCTTTGATGATACCAGCCCAAACCAGTACTCCACCTCCACCTTGCTGGCGTCTGAGTCGGACTGGAGCTCTCTGCCCTTTACCAATCCAGCCACGGGCCCATCCATCTGGCCCATCAAGACTCACTCTCATTTCATCAGTCCATAAAACCTTAGAAAAATCAGTCTTGAGATATTTCTTGGCCCAGTCTTGACGTTTCAGCTTGTGTGTCTTGTTCAGTGGTGGTCGTCTTTCAGCCTTTCTTACCTTGGCCATGTCTCTGAGTATTGCACACCTTGTGCTTTTGGGCACTCCAGTGATGTTGCAGCTCTGAAATATGGCCAAACTGGTGGCAAGTGGCATCTTGGCAGCTGCACGCTTGACTTTTCTCAGTTCATGGGCAGTTATTTTGCGCCTTGGTTTTTCCACACACTTCTTGTGACCCTGTTGACTATTTTGAATGAAACGCTTGATTGTTCGATGATCACGCTTCAGAAGCTTTGCAATTTTAAGAGTGCTGCATCCCTCTGCAAGATATCTCACTATTTTTTACTTTTCTGAGCCTGTCAAGTCCTTCTTTTGACCCATTTTGCCAAAGGAAAGGAAGTTGCCTAATAATTATGCACACCTGATATAGGGTGTTGATGTCATTAGACCACACCCCTTCTCATTACAGAGATGCACATCACCTAATATGCTTAATTGGTAGTAGGCTTTCGAGCCTATACAGCTTGGAGTAAGACAACATGCATAAAGAGGATGATGTGGTCAAAATACTAATTTGCCTAATAATTCTGCACTGCCTGTACAAATTTTCACCTATAGATTATATTTCTAAATCTTTAGATTATAATCAATAATTTAGACTTAGGCAATGAAGAACATTTTGGATCTACAACTTCAGAACCCTGGCACCTTTGGGATTCAATGCCAATGTAGATATGGATCAATTAATCATGTCTTTTGGTTCAAACTTCCATTACACTTCCTTTTCTCACATACAATTTAATTAGTTTTTTTCAAGTACTCATTTCTCCAATGCAAACATTATAGGCAATTATTAGAGGCAGTCTCAGATTATATTCTTTTCATATGCACACACATCACTGTACACTTCCTCAATTTCTTTGTGACCCTTTCTCAAACCAGTTACTCCTTTCATACACAAACACATAAACCATTCCGTTCATTATTATTATTATTTTTTTTATCCCTTATTCTAAATGTTTCGACAAACACACAATCACGCATACACATGTATTACATAACAATATTTATTCACACATGGTAACCTATTATTAATTCCCTTTTTCTTTGCACTCACATAAAATCACATTCAAATAACATTTATCATCACATATCTCCCCTTATCCACATACAGAGCACACAATACATTCTTTTTATATGTTAGATTTTTTTGGCACATATCCTAGACACTCTCCATATGTAGTGTAGTCACTGCACAGCACACCACAAACGTTGTATCTTTAAGATACATTATCAAAGGGAATTTAACAGCTGACTCTGTACCACGATATTCACACAACCTACAGTTACGATCACTATTTACTTAAAGGGACACTGAACCCAGATTTTTTCTTTCACGATTCAGATAGAGCATGCAATTTTAAGCATCTTTCTAATTTACTCCTATTATCAATTTTTCTTTGTTCTCTTGCTATCTTTATTTGAAAAAGAAGGCATCTAAGCTAAGGAGCCAGAACATTTTTGGTTCAGTACCATGGACAGCACTTGTTTATTGGTGCTGTCCAATCAGCAAGGACAACCCAGGCTGTTCACCAAAAATGGGCCGGCATCTAAACTTACATTCTTGCTTTTCAAATAAACATACCAAGAGAATGAAGAAAATTTGATAATAGGAGTAAATTAGAAAGTTGCTTAAAATTACATGCTCTATCTGAATCACGAAAGAAAAATTTTGGGTTCAGTGTCCCTTTAACATGTACATCACACACATTTTTTCACACTACCTTTCTACATGATCAAAACATTTAATTAATTATTTTAAATTATTTAATTTGATTTTTGCTATAAACAAGTTATCCCCTTTATCCATAATATGTATTAACTATAGGATCAATAGATTGTTTTTGATTGAAGTTCATTGTATACTGAATATCTGTACAAGATTATTGAATCCTATATGATATTGTCATTCATCTTTTTGATACACAAAAAATACTGATTATCAAGAAACTTTATTGAGAGCCATTTTTTTTAATTCATTTTAGTTTGCAACTATTATTATTGCTCTGTATAGTTTTTTATGCTTTATATTGTTTTTGACTTTGTGGTGCAATGATCTATTTTGTACATAAGTTTATTTATGTATACATTTAGTATTATAAATTTTAAGCAATATCTAGCTTGTGATTGGACTATTCATATTGAGCACAAATGTCCATTTACATCTGAACCAATTATCTGATTGGTTGTGCATCCGGTCCCTCATGGAGACATGGGCCAATCAGATGGGCACTGTAATTCAGCATTAACGCCTATCTTCACTATCTATTTTTGTCTCCACCGGGGAGGTCAAGGGGTGCAAAGCCCCCCAAGTGTAAACCTCACTTGGGGTGGATGCCAGAGGATTGGCGGGGCACCCCCCTAACCCCTCAGACAGAGGAAAAAACAAATAGAGAAAATGGGAGAGTCGCCGGAAGTGAAGTAATTGGAGATTTCGATGACTTGGACTTTTCAACACATTACCGGTCATCACATAATGATATGTGTAAAAAGACTGATAGGTTTTTAATTGTTTATGCCTGAGGAAATGACCTGTGTGCGGTTGAGAAACGCATTGCAAAATAAAAAAATGTATGCTATTCCAATCACTTTACTGTTTGTTCCGGTTTTATCTGGAAGTTTCACAGTTTGACGGTCAGATTCTGTTTACTGTTCCCCCAGAGATTTGTAGGTGCTTTGTGGTGTACCAAGCCCCAGCAGAGTGGTTATAAAAATCCGCACTGGGGATACTGAAGGAGAAGTTTTGAGATCTGCTTTTTGCAGCCAGAACCACCGGCCAGTGTGCTGACCACTGTGATTACCAGCTTGCTCAATTATCACCTATTCCCCTACATGTTCCATAGCAATTGTGAGTAATTATATACACTATTCCATTTATTGTCTATAGCAGAGATACACTATGAGGCTCCCCTTGTTTTCTTCTATGTTTACAGAGTGACTTCTTCACCAGTTGTGGAGCTGCCTTTAACATACTTAGACCTTTTAATAGTTCTATATTTTTGGACTACATACCACTGTATTCTTCTTTGTTTATTGGAATGTGAAACTTTTAATAACATTCGGCTAGATTACCAGTTGTGCGTTATGCGTGAAAAAACCTCACAGCACTGCTTTTTCCCTACCTCTGCTATTACGAGTTTCCTTAACGCAACAAAAATAACTATCTCCGCTCAAATCCATAACGTAAATCCAGACCCAGTAGTTAATCAAATACTGCTAACAAAAACATCCACAAATCACTTCAAAAACATTACACAAAGTACACTTACACGCATAAAAACACTACACAATATTTATTTTTTCCATTTTAAATTTTCATGTCAAAATAGAATGGATCAACGTTACGGGATCTCGGGTGTTTGAAAAAAAAAGGCACACAAATCCATTTTACATTGACTTACATAGACAGACGAGAACATACACTCATATAGCTACATCTAACTACAAATATTATCAGATACATACACAAATCGATACATACAAACAATATACTGCACATTACCTACACAAAACAGATTTTTATTATGAAATAAACATGATTTAGCTACTTTTTCACACCAGAACATGACGTCACTAATTTTACGCTCAAAACAAGTGTTGGATTTTATTTCTCAACAAATTTTTCTCCTCCATTGACTTCTATAGGGAAGATGTGCTCGTGCACGCGACCGGCAGATTTACATAATGCATGCAAAATGCGTAGACTCGTAATACCAGCGTTACAATTGTGGTACTAACTCATTCTTTCTTGCGTTAGTCCCGATATGACAAATAGATCAAGAAATTACTATCTCCCTATGGAGTTATGGCTTTTACTTGTGTGAAATTCACTACAACATCAAAATCTTTAAGGAAATTACATTACACTACAAATCACCATCACCAATACAAAATCGGTTTTAAAAATGACATCATATTTAAACGGACAGAAAATTGTTTTTTACATTTCATTATTCACAAACAGTAGACAATTGTAAACACGTCTCATTTACCTCTATTACAACATTTCATTTATTCAACTCATATGCTTGGATGAACAGCATATCTACATAGGCTCAACACATGATCATTAATGGATGCACATACATGACTTTGGCCATTCACTCATACATGTGCATTGATATTCTGGTCAAAAAATCACATATAAACAATGAACACATTTACATCATACAACTACATTGGAAGGTTGCTTAACATTGGATTCTCTCTCGGAATCACGAAACATCAATTATGGATTTAGTGTCCCTTTAACATCACAATATACTCATAATACACCATTAGGAATTACGTACAATAATAAAATATCATTAGAACATATTAAGTTGTCGCTTTTTTGGAAGGAACTTTATATAAATTAGCATATGTGGGAGAGAATAACAATACATACATATATGTACATAACACACATCACACAACAGCAAAGCACACATTTATCTTTTTAATCAGCACACAATAACAATGTTGTAAAATACAACAAAAGAACGAAGATTTGCTAACTAGACAGGCAGGTTGCTAATATGATGATCATTATAAGCTTCAATCATACAGATTACAGCTTTTGGACTGTACTGCCCCTTTCAGAAGTTTCTCACTCAATACTACAATATTACATATACGTAAATGAGAGTTTGGAAGATCTTCATTATTATTGCGAATCACTTATATATATAATACTACAGATGTCAGCCGGAAGATCTTCATTGTTATTACGATTTCAATGGGACACGTAAAATATTGACATCTAGCCAATCACTTATATATAGAATATTATAGATGTCAGCCGTTACTTTATCGTTTTGAAACAATATTGCAGCAACATTGATCGATCTGATTCTATACCTTGTCTATGCACATTATACACAACTATGCACTTTAATTCATGTTAGTGTGGACGTGTGCTTTTTACTATAAGATCGCGTTTAATAAGTATTTATTACTCATATGAACAAACATTACGAAGATCCACTGTATATGTTATATTTTACACTTTCACATTACGATTCATTGGGGGGGAGAAATTTCAGCAAACAGCAGAAAATCTGCCCACTTTGAAAGCATTTGCGTCGCTCACATACAATCAAGTGTATACAATCAGCAATCATTACGAACACGCTACCATTGGACTAATTGCACTATAAATCCCCCAAACAACATGGCCAAAGCGTCCCATGTGATCGACATTTTATCAAATCGCTTTTGTGTTTTTGCATACCTTGTTACTCCTTGTGTGTTTGCTCTGCTGTTTGGCTTTGTGCTGCTTAGCTTGGCAAATATGGATGATCCGCAGTTAGTTGCTGCTGGTGCTATTGCACGAGTTGTGTTCAATAGAATCAGGTGGCTCGGCATCTCCAAGAGAGACAAAGGGCTCATCTGGTTAGAGGTCCTCCTGTTCACATGGTGAGGCCCACCTTGGATAACATGAGCAACTTTGAGGTTTATGACAAGTATAGGCTCAATCACGAACAGCTCATTAGCCTTTACGATGTACTTAAACCTCATATGGAGCCATGTAGACGTATGCAGACTGCAGTCCCTAGCATCACCAAGATGCTAAGTTGCATACACGTCCTGGCCTCCGGAAGTTTTCAATCCGGAGAGGGGTACATGCATGGGCTGTCTCAGGGTACCTTCTCTGTGGATTTTGACAACTTTCTGGATGCCATGGTACGAGTCAGTAAGCATTACATAGGATTCCCTCAAAATGATGGCGATTGGAGGCGCCTGGAGAGGGAATTCTATGCAATAGCTCGAATGCCCAATGTCTTGGTAGCAATAGATTGCACCCACATTGCGCTGCATTCTCCAGCCAATGACCTGCCCTTCCGAAATCGCAAACACTTGCATAGTCTGAACGTGCAGTTTGTTTGCGATGCACGGATGCGGATTATGCATGTGTATACGAATTTTGGCGGGGCTTGTCATGATGCCCGCATCCTCAGACAGTTGTCCCTGTGGCGGCAGTTTGAGGGCAGACAGTTTCCCCATGGGTGGCTTGTGCACAACATGGTTAATTAGTTAGACAATTGCCACTGTAATCTTCAAAAACAGTTGTGTTTGTGTAATGTGAAACTTAAGGATGCAATTTATCCATTTCTGTCTTAGCAAATGTCTCGTTTATGCGAAATACGCATAGGTAGCATGTCCTACCTTAAATGTGCAGCTCTAGGATGCTATTTAACCATGTAATTGTCTCTTTCCGCAAATGTCTAGTTTTAGCTCCAAACAGATATGTAGCATGTCTTAGCTTAAATGTGCAGCTCTAGGATGCAATTAACCCATTTATTTCTCTTTCAGCAAATGTCTCGCTTATGCGAAATACGCATATGTAGCATGTCCTACCTTAAATGTGCAGATATAGAATGTGCTTTAACCATTTAATTGTCTCTTTCCGCAAATGTGTAGTTTTAGCTCCAAACAGATATGTAGCATGTCCTAGCTTAAATGTGCAGCTCTAGGATGCAATTTACCCATTTCTTTCTCTTTCAGCAAATGTCTTGTTTATGCGAAATACAGATATGTAGCATGTCCTATCTTAAATGTGCAGATATAGGATACGCTTCAACCATCTAATTGTCTTTCAGCAAATGTCTATTTTAGGCGATTTTCGTGTACACAAATGAATTGTATTTTAATATAATAATTTTAACAATATTTTTAATATTTGACATTTTTTTATGTTCATTATTTATAGGTTATTTGGATTACATGAGCCGGCCTTGGCTCATTACGCCGTTGCGTAACCCCACAGACGAGGCCCAGGAGCGCTACAATTGAGCGCACAAGAGGACTAGGGCTGTAGTGGAGAGGATATTTGGGCTCCTCAAAATGCGGTTACGATGCCTGGACAAGTCTGGAGGAGCCCTCCAATACAGCCCTAGTAAGGTGGCAAAGATCGTTATAGCCTGCAGCATCCTGCATAACATTGCTCAGCGGGCTGGGATGCTGCAGGCCGTCCAGGTGCCCCGAGACCTCCTCCAAGATGAGGACAACCCTGTACTAAAGGGGCCATTCTGGGATGAGGGGCTTAATGTCAGAGCAAACATCATCAACCACCACTTCAGACGGTAAATAATAGAAGTTAGATAGGAGAATTGCCAATATGTGTGCAATTTAGGGAAATGAGAAGTAGAGAATTGTGCAAACATGTTAGTATTGTTCAACAAATGATTAGATCAAAATATAATTTTAGATTTTTATTATCATAGGTAATTTATACATCAGAAGATTCTGGCATTGGCTCCTGTAATGACTTTGCCACCTGAATATCAAAGACAACATCAGATGGTAAGTATACATAATGTATGGACTGGGGGGGGGGATTTTACACAATGATACATCATATGGCATACAATTTAAAATTTTGTCTTTAGTTTACACATTACTTGATTTTTAGATAATCAGAAAGGGATACTCTAGCAATACTATGTGATTCAAAGTCATACATCAGTGGTTAGGTCTGCACAATGTATGACTCAGCTTCACACTTGATTGATAGAACATAACACAAAAGATACTACATACGCTTAGTAAGCTAGTGATCTAAATAGTTTTGAAAATGGTTGGGGGGGGATGCAGAACCAAGTCACCCTTTTTAATGATTTAATTTACACTTTATCTTCCATTAGGGAGATGACTTCATCTATAGACTGAAAGTGAAAACTCCCATACTGAAAGTGAAGAATACCAATGTGATCATGTCTGTGGCATTGTCTTTCAATTGTGATGACTTTGAAAAACATACAAAGACATGTTCACATGGTAAGTGGTGGCAATTCTCTGGAACAAGACTGGGGATGCAGAATGTATCCTATGAGACACTTATGGTTCATAATTTTTTCTTTTAATTTTAGATGGTATTTCCCAATTTTCTATTTTGAAAATGATGAATAGGATACCTAATGAAGATAAACTGATATTTTGAAGCGAATTTCCTTTCAAAGAACATACATCCAGGTAAGTTTGCACAATGCATGCTATTTAAGAATCATAGGAGGAAGAATGTTCAAAGAATTAGGAATATATCCATGTCCTATATTAGAATATGTTTATTTTAGATACATTACCCCTACTTTGTGCTAGAGAGGACTCAGATACTGACCAATCAGACAAAGGGATACATTTTATAGTTGATATTTAGGTATATTATTTGAAGGGACATGACATAGTACATTCAATTATGTTCCTCATACAATCAAATTTAAAAATATTATCAAAATTTGATATGCATTATTTTGTCTAATTTGAAATGCTAATGTGTAATTCAACTATTGATTAGACAATATAATGGGATTCATTTCAAATTATGGATAGATATAGATTTCAAGTCTGAACGTGTTTTTAATATCAAGACAAAAAATACATGTTAGAGCATAGACACAAGATGATTTTACAATTATTAGATTTAATGAATATGTTAAGACATGTGTTCATTAAATAACTTAAATGACTAATGTTTTTAATATTTCTTTTCTTTCTTTTTCAGAGTTTCATCTGTGATGAATTCCCTAATTCTTTTATTGTTGTAAATAAATTTATTTTCATACTATATATTTTTCTATTTAATTTTTTTAAATACATATTATTTGAAACATATCTCTATCACAGTAAGATAAGAAGAAATATATCCATCTAATATTCTGACATGTAAACAAAATATTGGTCCCATGACTGTTAAAGTCATCTATTTTACAAGCACATGCCTGATATCAAATATACTAATTTTGTTTAATATATTGAATGAAAAATATCAACACAGCTTATTCAGATAATGTTAAAGTCAAGTATCTTACAAAATTTAAGTTGGAGTTAAATACATCCATCTATGCTTTTATTGTGTGATTTATAGATGTTAAAATCATAAAATGTTTATGACGAGGATCTGTAGTATAAATTATACATAACAACCTTGTTCATTTCACTTTTAAGAAATGAAAGTGTTTAACTTACATTAAAGTGACAGTGTAGTTTAATGTTAAATTTACATTCTAATCTCTATAATCTTTCTTAGGTATCCAAAAACATTCTTACACTAAATATAGGTTATTCTGCTTTAATTATTTTTAAGGCAATATGTTAGAAATTATCTTTAAATAAAACGTAAGTTAATTTCACATTTATACCAAGCTAGTTATTGTATGCCATATTGCCTACTTTTCAGCTCTAGTGGAGTTATTTGATAGATAATTTCTCGCAATTATACTCTTTACCTGTTGGATAGATATCACATATCTATAGGTATTTCCATTCCCCTTTAGTTTAGTTTATTTCTACAATGTTAACTCCACATGTTCCTAATGGTTTTGTCCTTAAAGGGACATTAAAACCAAAATGTTATTGCATGATTCAGAGAGATAATACAATTCTTTTAAAACAGCATTTAAATTTACTTCTATTATCGAATTAGATTAATTCTTAAGATATCCTTTGTTAAAGAAATAGCAATGCACATGGGTTGGACAATGACACAATGCATCTATGTGCAGCCACCAATCAGCAGCAACAGAGCCTATCTAGATATGCTTTTCAGGGAAGAATATCAAGAGATTAAAGCTAATGAGATACTAGAACTAAATTAGACTTTTTTAACATTGTATTATCCATCTAAATCAGGAAAGAACATATAGTTTAATGTCCCTGTAAGGTAAAGCTGTATAAATACAGCCATTGGAAGATATTTCATTCACAGTGGGGCAAACAATACAGAAGGTAATACAAATATGCTTTATTCTCATGTTATCCTAAGTTTGAGAAATGGAGATGCCTAGGTTTATGATCAGCAAAGCATTACTGGGAAATATCTACTTATTTGTGGGTGGGCAACAATGCATATTTACAATGTTTAGACAGATGTATTTAGATAAATTTAAAGATTGCATATTAGGTCATTAAAGGGACAGTAATTCAAAAACGTTTCTTTCAGGATTCCTAAATAAAATATATTTTAAACATTAAAATGTACTTATATAATCGAATTTCCTTCATTATTTTGATATATTTTCCTTTACAACCATATCTAGATATGCTCAGTAGCTGAAGATTGGTGGATGCACAGAGATGCCTTGTGTGATTGGCTCAACCATGTGCATTGCTATTTCTTCTGTAAAGGATATCTAAAGAATAATCTAAATAGGTTGAGTTACATTTTAATTTTTAAAACTGTATTCTCTCTCCAGATCATGAAACAAAATATTTGGGTGTAATGTTCCTTTAAAAATAAAGACGCCGTTGCCCAATAACATATGTGAGCAGTTCAGACAAATACAAGCTCAAGGTTTATTTACTAATAATGAACAAACATGTATTTTAAAATTTATAAACAGATTATTCAAGTTTCGTCCATTATAAATACAAATTACACATTTCAGAAATATAGCATGGGAAACGTACCTTGCAACACGAGATTAGCATCTTTAAAAATTCTAGTCTAATGCCACGCACTAGCACACAATCGATGTGCATTATAAATACATTTAATAGAGCAATGTCAATACTTCACAATAAGTCACGATATTTCTTTAATAAACAATAAATACATACAATGTTTACTATTTTCAAATAATATTTATTTATATTAAATAACCTGATCGATATTAAACATCGAAATGTGTAAAACATTTACTGTGACTGGATTATATTTACTAAAAATCAAATAGAGATCAAATGTAAACTTAATATATTAATATTTAACGGATCACGTATATTAAATCTGCGTCACACATATCCGCATAACAGTCCCATGAATTACAAATAAGTCTACATGCCAAATGTAGTAACAGCACCCCCAGGAGATGTGTATAGAAGTTAATAAGATATGAAACATTAAGGAACGGCCAATCAGAGTTCATCACACAAACATAACTTGAGTCAGTATGGTCTCACAGACATGATAACAAAATTTCCAAATGTTATCCAATCAGATGTACATATACCATGTCCCATGGTGCAAATCATGTTTACTTCACCAAATAAAAGTCAATTACACGTTGCCATTTTTGTCAGTTCTTTAATGCCTGCAGGCAGTAATATATATATTATATATTATTATTATATATTCTAAGGACTAGCAGGCATGACGTCTCCCAGGTTCTCACGGTTGGAGAGTGCAGCACTGGTCAACGCTGTTGAGGACTTCTATCCGCAGCTGTTTGGGAACAAGAGGAAGTCGATGAAGCAGAGTATTAGGAAGGCCCTTTGGTCGTCTATCACCAATGATGTTAATTTGGTGTGTGGCATCCAGAAGACCACGGATCAAATCATGCAGAGGTTTGGGGTATGAGGTGCGGCTCAGCAAAAAAGTCGCCCTCATAAAGGAGTGGGTAAAAGCCTGTTGGAGGGATGGAAAGTTGGATCCACCCCCACGGAAACTCTACCTGCAAACTTATGAGGTGACTTTATGCGCCCTCCTCAATCTCCGGGTCCCCCGCAGATTTAGATCCGCTCGCTCCTCAACTTCTTCTTCCCTCCCAGCTGCTGGATCGGAAAGTCCAGACCCGGAGGCCAGTGCAGTTGATTATCCAACCGGTGACCTGGGAGAAGAAAGTCTAGAGGCTGAACCAGGTAAATATCAGACTTCATATAATATATTAATATTTTAGTATATATTTAAGCAATGTGTATATAGTCATATATTCAGCCTATATAGATCTCACAACACATGCTACATATGATGTTTAGATATCTGAATTTAGATTCGTCACACATGAAATAGGAATGATGTTTCTTGCGCTCTACAGAATATGCGTCACAGAGCGAAAATGGTATTGCGCATCCGTGAAATCCCTATCATCCGCCATTTCATACATTGACTATCGAATCATACCACAGTTCAAAACATTAATTGTTATCATTCAATATTAACAAATATACGATTGGAATCTCGTAATTCACCCAATTGCAAATATATTTGAAGTCTTTAGAAATAATACACATCACACTACTATATCCAAATCAATTCTGAATCACGGATGCGCAACTCCGTTTTGAATCGTTGCGCAATGATCATGAAAGATAGCATTGCGCACACACGTGAACATGTGTTTGCTGTAACAGTAGCATAAATTTAGACATGTTGGTCAAATCATGGATGCGCAATTTCGCTTTGAATCATTGTGCAATGATCACGAAAGATAGAATTGCGCACACACGTGAACATGTGTTTGCTGTAACAGTGACATAACTTTAGACATGTTGGTCAAATCACGGATGCGCAATTCCGCTTTGAATCATTGCACAATGATCACGAAAGATAGAATTGCACACACACGTGAACATGTGTTTGCTGTAACAGTGGCATAACTTTAGACATGTTGGTCAAATGTATACGTGAATTAGTATATATGTGAAGAATACAGTATCCTTATTTACAATCTTCAACAATATAAAAGCTATACTAGCAAGATCAAAATAAAAATTGAACAATCTCTATCAATTGATGACAATGCAAGAAGACACAAAATGTCTTAAAGCGACAGTCAACAACATAAAAGATTGAAAATAAGAATACATGATCACTTTATTTATACATTAATTTAGGAAACAATGAACTCACGTGAATACAAATATATTTTTACTTTGTCAATTAGAATAAAAAATTCAGATTTTTTGTGTCCATGGCCTGATTTGTATTAATGATATCCAATCCTGATTGAATATTTTACAGATATGGATGTTGATGCTGGAACCTCGAGCCCGGGTTCGTCACAGTGTGGTATGTCTCATTTTAATTTACCTTTCTCTTACAAACTTTGACATTTTTCCTCTTTGTTCATGTCATTTATTAAAATCTATATTTTATGTGGTTAATCCTTAAAGGGACATGAAACCCAAAAATGGTCTTTCATGATTCAGATATATAATAAATGTTTCCAGAAATATAATATTTACATCTCTTATTTAATTTGCTTCATTTTCTTGATTTATTTTGCAGAAAGGTTTATCTTTGCTTTGATTAGCAGAGAAGTGAGGTTCTAGATGTTGATTGTTGGTTATATATATATATATATATATATATATATATATATGTATATATATATATATATATATATATATATATATTGGTTGTTGTTGGCTCATCCATGTGTTCATTTCTAAACTATTTGTGAATTGATGCACCTTTAACAAATGATCTCGATGTAAATTATGAATTTGATGGAAATAGTATCCTCTCTGTGAATCCTGAACTTAATTGTTTGTATTTCATGTCCCTTTAAGTGATGCTGACCACAATTCTTAAGGAATGGATATGCATTTCTAATGTATTTTTGTCCTTTTTACATCAACATAGACATATAATATTTTTAAAACAGACTACAGTATTATTTGAACGTTGACAGCACATGTATTCCAATTTCACTTATATCTTATTGTAGTAGTCTAACAAAAGAAATCACTGTGTGTAATGCACATATTTTAGATGATTAATATATTTCTCTTATTATTGTTTCTCTTTAATTATCCAACGATATATTGCTATAGCTAGGCTGACCATATTTCAACTTGAATAAGTGACACATCTGAAAAATACATGTGTCATTATTCTTATTCCAAATAAATCTTTAAACATATCTGAAAACATCCCTGACATATGTATTTCTCGTGTGTCCCTTTTTAAAGCGTAAAGATGGACACCATAGCTATAGGTATAATGTATAACCAATACCGATTTTCATAATGTATCTTGTAGCATTATTTCTCATTTAAAGGGACATGAAACACAATAATCTATTTTCTCATTTATGTATAACATACGATTTTTAAATATTTTTCTTACCATAAATTCCCAATTTTGCTTCAGTCTCTTTTATCATTTGTTTAAGGAGCAGCAGGGCACTACTGGTTTCTAAATGAACACATAGGTGAACCAATGACAATCAGTATATATATGTAGCCACTAATCAGCAGTTAGAACATCGTTTTTTTCTGCTCTTGAGATTACCTCTAAAAACAATTTCATCAAAAGATTAAAATTAAATTTGAAAATGTAGTTCAAATTGCAATGTCGTACATAATCGTATAACATAAAATGTGGGTTTCATGTCCATTTAAACCCTGCTGCTTCCTAAATAGTTAATAATCCTCCGATTCTAATGAAATATATCCTTATTACCAACAATGGATTATATTTCATATATCACAGTATTACGTTATCTAGCGTGACATTCATAGATAACAATATAGCACATACTAGTTTTTAAAATATAAATACATTTCTTATTGACATGCAAAGCTGTAAAATGAGTCCTTGTATTGGATGACATTTTTACGCGATCTCGGATGCGCCATGTTCCTTAAGACGTCACATGCCAAGCTGTAAAATGAGTTCTTGGATTGGACGCCGTTTTTACTTGCTCTCGGATGCGCCTTTGATTGGATGACGTTTTTACGTGATCTCAGATGTGCCATGTTGTTTAAGACGTCAAATGCCAAGCTGTAAAATGAGTTCTTGGATTGGATGCCATTTTTACACGATCTCGGATGCGCCTTTGATTGGATGACGTTTTTACGCAATCTCGAATGCGTCATGTTGCTTAAGACGTCACTTTTCAAGCTGTAAAATTAGTTCTTGGATTGGAAGCCGTTTTTACGTGATCTCGGATGCGCCTTTGATTGGATGACGTTTTTACGCGATCTCGGATGCGCCATGTTGCTTAAGACGTCAAATGCCAAGCTGTAAAATGAGTTCTTGGATTGGATGCCGTTTTTACGCGATCTTGGATGCGCCTTTGATTAGATGATATTTTTACGCAATCTCAGATGAGCCATGTTGCTTAAGACGTCACATGCCAAGTTGTAAAATGAGTTCTTGGATTGGATGCCATTTTTACTCGATCTCGGATGCGCCTTTGATTTGATGACGTTTTTACGTGATCTCGGATGCGCCATGTTGCTTAAGACGTCACATGCCAAGCTGTTAAATTAGTTATTGGATTGGATGCCGTTTTTACGCAATCTCGGATGCGCCTTTGATTGGATGACGTTTTTACGCGATCTCGAATGCGCCATGTTGCTTAAGACGTCACATGCCAAGGTGTTAAATCCGTCTGATTGGATTACGTTGTCCCGCAATATTTGATTTTGTAAGTAACCCACGTTTGCGAATGAGAAGACAAACCATGATGATTATGGATTGTGTCAATCATGTACATTGTTGAGCCATACCTGATAAAGAACACAAAAATCTCTTTTGATGGCTGTCTCGTTGAAGAAACGAATGAAGGCAATATGTTTTTCCTGCATAATATATTTTGGGGCAAGTGCAAATCCATGAATATACTCCATCTTGTTTAATATGTTTGTCAACAATATTTTCCTTTTTATAAATAATTACTGTGTTGTGTTGAATTTTCTACATTTCTAATTCCTAAAGATGCGCTTTTGTATTTGAATAAAGTAATCAATATGCATTGACCTTTATCATATGATAAATATATGAGATGTCTACTTATTCTAGATGTTATGTCCTGACCTTATACACTCATTTTTTCTTTGCATATATGTTTTGTAGATGATCTATTTATATAGCCCATAATTTTTTTTTTTAAATGTATAGTTTTGCTTATTTTTAAAAAACATTGCTGTGTTTTTCTGACTCCTAACCAAGCCCCAATGTTTGATGTGAATACCATCAGCTACCTTCTCCAGTTTGCTCCTGTTTGTGTAAAGGGTCTTTTTTTTATAAGCAAAAGAAGGGGGAGTGGGGAGTTTCTTATTTCCCACTTGCAATGGGCTTTCAAGCTAACTTTTCAACATAGCTAAACTGAGAGTTTCTAAGTAAGTCTTTAAACTCTTTTATCATGGATTTTTATTTCAGTATCTGGGCATCTTGTTCTTTATAGTAGTGTCTATTACATGCAATTATATGAAAATGCTCAGTATTGTGTCATGTATGACTTCCATATTGTTAATCTCCAAATATATTATTGTGAGCATATATTTCTAATGTAACTCTTAAAAGTACATGAAACCAGATTCCTTCTAAATGAAATGTCTTTCTTAAATAATTCAAACACTATAATGTACCTTTAATAAAATAGAGTTTATTTAACACGTCGAGAGAAATATAGCATACAGGCTTAGTATCCTATTAAAATATTTTCTTGTTTGAACAAGTACGTGTAGATATACCAACAATCCCTAAGGATTAGTATATGTTAGCATATGTTCTTGTTTAAAGGGACAGTCAAGTCAAGCAAAACAGTAATGATATAAATCTCAAAAATGCAATTTTTAGAAAATATATCTCAAACTTTCATCACCAATTTATCTTAGTTCTCTTGGTGTTCTTAGTTGATAGCTAAACCTAGGAGGTTCATCTGCTCATTTCTTAGACCTTGAAAAGTACATCTAATCTGAATGCATGTTGACCACTAGAGGGCATAGTTAGCTCAGCTGAAATGCCGGTTTGTCAAAAGAACTGAAATAAGTGGTCATTTTTCAGAGGCATAGATACAAGGTTAATCACAGAAGTAAAACATGTATTTCTCTAAGTCTTGTTTTTCAAAACTTGATAATGCGTAATAAAGTGTTTTCTTTGTAACCAACAATAATTAATGTTATGACTGTCCCTTTAAGCTGTGTTGTTGGCATCAAAACAGTGATATTCCATCATATATAGTTGTAATGGTCATTTTGTTTGAGATTAGGGAAACAGTTTGGACATCACATCACAGAAATCTATCAATGTAATCAACAAGGATAGGTATGTGATGATGTGGTCTCCACACACTTGCAAAACACACTCTGCAAACAATCTGCCTCCATGGACCCAGTCCAATAGAAGCAGATTATATACAGTGTGCTCCACAAGTGTAAGAATACCACATCATCACATACCTATCCATTACACATTAAATAAATAAAAATATATATTAAAAAAATTACTTCCTGACACTTCCGGTGAGCAGGCGAAGGGGAAGCAGCAGAAGTTGAGAGCTCCGTGAAAACCTGCATAAACTACCCAAAAACCTGAATCTTTTTAGGGGCTCTCAGCTGGATGTCAGACTGCTTTCCCCCGGTGAATCCTCTTTGGCAGAATAAGCTGCCCGGAGCCAGGGGGACTCTAACGTGGGGCACCTGGTACGGTTCATAGGAGCTGAACATCGCTCCAACACTTTAGTCCCCTCACCTGACAGCGCTGGATGAGCGCTCCTTATTGCAAGCGAACCGGGTTCTCCGGTAGTGGCAGGGAGCCCCTGTGGAGACCTAGGAATACCCAACGAGGCCGGAGCAGAGCCATCTTTGCTGCCGGCGCAGCATTCCGACATACGGCAGACTCTGGGGAGGTGAATAGCTGAACGGCTGACAGCGGCCACTTACCGGGAGGCTCACTTCTTCTATCCCGGACGTCCTTGTGTTGAGCCGACAGGAACAGATTGCCTGGACACGGTACAGTGATCGGTGGGGCTGGAGCTTTTTGGCGCGAAGGCGCCAGACACCATTTTGACCCCTGAGCCAAGCGCCGGGTTGGCGGGGAGAGAGTCACGCAGCAGGTTCTGCTGAATGGACTGATTAAGTTACCCTGCATGTTGAGGTGAGAGTGGGGGAACTGGCAGCACTTTGTCCTTTCTAAAATAAATAGGTATTGTGATCCACAGCCACAAGTGGGGTGCAATCTGGCAAGGGAATTAACACATTGAGGCAGGAACTGCATAAACTGCTCTGACTATTTAGAGCCTCAGGATATCAGGGCTGTATCTTCCCTTATTAGGAGATCTCAGGGATTACGGTCCCCTTTGCACAGTGGCTTCTGCTAAACTTAAATAAGTGATCACACTTTAACCCCTAAGGGAACGGTTGCTGACAGTTATACCTACAGCTTCAGGTCTTGTTTACAGTCCACACTCTAGCTACAAGGATCAAGGATAACCTGCTCTGGCGTGGGTATAGTCACTTGGTAAACAAGCTTTTTATAACAACCCCCATACTTTCTCTGCATTATACCATTTTCATCAACGCTGTCTTTCTTTTTCTGGGGCACACTAACAAGCAAGCTTATAGGGACACATGAAAGTTGATAAATATTTTCAAAGACTTTCGCCTACTATTCCTGTCACCATGAGCCAGAGGGGGAAGGCCTTAGACAAAAAGCAAAAACAGTCCGCTGAAATGCACCATGAGCAGCAGGTTGCGGGTGATTCCGCGATCCAAGCTGCTGACCAAACCTCCCTTTTACAAGAACTCAAATCCTTTTTTCTCCCTAAAATGGAATCCTTACAATCAGGGGTGGATACCCTAACGTCTGAGGTGCGTCAATTCTCCTCCAGACTTAACTCGGCGGAGATGCGCATTTCTGACGTGGAAGACAGACAGAATAGTCAGGGAGTTACTCTTAAGCAACTAGTCAAACAAAACCAATTGCTCCAGGACCGAGTTGAGGACCTGGAGAATAGAAGTAGACGGAATAATCTCCGTATAATCGGCATTCCAGAATCTGTTAAGGGGAAAGACCTCCTGGAATTTACTGCATTGACCTTTCCACGGTTGCTGGGGATCCCCTCGGACATTCTTCCTATCGACGTTGAAAGAGCCCACCGGATCGGCCCAGAACGCACACTTGAACACCTAAAGTCCAGGCCTAGACAGGTTATCTTCAAATGTTTAAATTTTCAAGAAAAGCTCAAGATACTCCGCGCCTACAGAGCCTGCAAGGAAGTCCGCTTTGAAGGTTCACGTCTTTTGCTTTTTCAGGACATTTCCCTGGAAGTCTCCAAGCAGAGAAAGGATTTTGCCCCTCTTTGTTCCCGGCTACACGAGCAGGGCCGTCAAGTGGCTCTACTTTACCCGGCTAAACTGCGCCTACAGACACCCCATGGAGTCAAATTTTTCCATACTCCACAGGCGCTCCAGAGCTATCTCGCAACGGAAAACCACCAACCCCCGACATGATTGAATACCTGGACTATCAGTCCGTAGAACATCACCTGTCAAATAGAAATAAATATAGATGGAGGTCCTTCACCTTTGTACTCAAAATTCACCTCCTGCCTCCTGGTTTTGCTGGAGGGAATGGAGTACATTTGTTGGGGTCATACAGCTCTGGAGCAGGGGACTGTTTAGGAGCCACCCGCTCCTCTCCTACTTGGACTTTCAACTCAAGATGAGTATACTGTTTAAAGTTGTACAAATTGTTATTGCAACCCTTTTGTTAACTTTCTTGTTTACAGGTTCTCTCTCTGGGTGTGTTTTGGGCTTCTCGGGGAGGCGGACGCATATGTCCCTTTGTTCCCCTCGGGCTGGCCGTGGTCGGCCCTGGGGGGGCAAATTTCAATGTCAAACCCTTTTTGAGGTTTTGCTGCTCAGCAGTAGACTAGGGGCGCTTGCCTTCCCTTTGAACCCCCTGAAACTTTTCTTGGACTGGATGTGCTCTACTGTGTTAAATACCCTGAATAGCTGTGGCCCCCCCTTTGTCTACCAGCTCAAGCGGTCTCTTGTTTCTGGGGGGTTCAGGGTAATCAAGGAATATGCTGGTATCACCTGCCTGTTTTCATTATTATTCTTACTGTTATTGTTTTTGTTGTTTGCACAAGTTATTGTGTTGGTTCTCTTGCTAACCCTTTTGTCCACAGGTATCATCCATTGCCATAATATGGGCTTCTTGGAGGGGTGGAGCTATGTGTCTTTTTGTCCTCCTCGGGCTGGCCACGGTCAGTTCTGGGGGGGCAAATCTTATTCCATTCATTACAAGGTGCAGTATGACACAAAAATGGCAACGGCCGCCTCTCCATTGAATCCGCTGAAACTTCTGCTGAACTGGTTAAAGTTTTCTGTAATTTTTATATGTTTGTATTTGCTAAGTTGTTACAAGTTCAGTGGGTGTCTGTTCATATATATTCTCCAAATCGGGCAGTTTTCTTGCTTTAGACGGGACACCCTCATCAGCAAATCTGTTAATTATGCATACCCGATGTTTATGTTTAGGCTGTTTTTGATTTTTCTCTTTTTTATCAGGGCTAAGTGTTTTTACCTCCCACAGCTACTAATGTTAACACTCAGCGGCTGCCATGTTTATACAAGCTTGTCCTCAGAGAGTGGGTTCTGTGTTTTACCTTATTCTTCACGTATGCGTTGGTTCTGTGTTTTTATATATGTATATATTTTTTTTTATTTTTTTTTTATTTATTTTTTTTCTTCTCTCTTTTGCTCTCCCCCTGGGTCTCCTCTGGTACATAAAGGGCTTCTGTGATTTTGGATGTCTCTGAAATTTACTACATGGAATGTGGGGGGTATTAACTCCCCCATAAAGCGCAAAGCCATACTCACCCTTTTAAGACGTCAGGGGACTGATGTTGCGTTTTTACAAGAAATGCACTTGACTGATGTAGAACATCTTAAGCTTAGATCAGATTGGGTGGGACACGTGGAATTTTTATCTCACACCAGCGCTAGCAGAGGTTTGGCCATTATTTTCGGCAAACGTTTATGCACACATATTAAACACATACAAACTGATGGAGAGGGGAGATTTATGCTGGTGCAGGTGCAGATTAACTCCTCTGATTACACGCTATGCAATATCTACGCCCCTAACCATAGATCATTAGACTTTTGGGATGCTTTGACGAAATTTCTTCTGCCCCATATGGGCGAGAACTTAATACTCGGAGGTGACTTTAACCTCACTCCCTCGCATACTTTAGATAGGATGTGGCTGGAGGCTCCAATGAATAGGGACCCTAAGATTTATTACAAAGCTAGATATGAGACTAAAATTTTTAATATGCTTGAATCGAGCTTGGATGTATGCGATATTTGGAGGTTGCTGCACCCAGAGGGCAAAGATTTTACCTGTCTTTCCAGAGCCAAGTCCACTTTGTCCAGAATTGACCTTTTTTTAATACCTTACTCACTGACTAACAAAGTGCATATGTGCCGTATACGTGATATTGTTCTATCTGACCATGCCCCAATTGAGTTAGTTATAGGGACTAGAGGACCCCACCCCAACAGAAATATCCTGAGATTCCCTTCACATTTAATGACATCCACAAATTTTGCTAAGTTTTTAACACAGTCCTGGACAGACTACTATTCTGATAATATATCTCACTTAGATAATCCCCAACTGTTTTGGGAGGCAGCCAAGGTGGTGCTCTCTGGCTCCATTATTTCTTACACTTCCAATATCAAACATAGAATACAACAGAGACATAACGACCTTAGTAAGAAACTGGGACAAGCTTATCTGGCTTTTTGCCAATCTAAATTGCGGGACTCGTATGATGCGTATGTCGCGGCAAAGTCTGATTTTGATACCTTTATGGGGCAACAGGCTGCCTCTGGTTTATTACGTACGGCCAGTAAATATCACCGCTTTGGGGCCAGATCCGGAAAGCTTCTGGCCGCTCTCACAAAACCAAAGACTGCTCGATCTAATGTAGTGGCGCTGAGGTTTCGTGGTAAGACTTTTCAGACACCTGACGAAATAGCCAAGTGTTTTGCAGACTATTATTCCCAACTGTACATTAGACAACAGAGAGGATCTCTCGAGTCACAGAATTTCTTTTGGGACTCCATTAATCTTCCTCAACTGACAGAGGAGCAAATAGACCTTCTGAATGCCTGGATAGCCCCAGACGAGGTCACGCTTATTTTACAATCTCTTTCGTTGGGCAAGGCGGCTGGTCCAGACGGACTGCTGGCCGAATTCTATCGGATTCTCCACCCGCACATTACACCGACTTTAACCAAACTATATAACACTTACTTCCTAGAAAATGTGATACCCTCGCAACATTTTACCGCTGCTCACATCACTCTTATACCTAAATCAGGGAAGGATCCTTCCATGCCAGAGTCATACCACCCGATCTCCCTACTAAACACTGACTATAAGATTTTCACGAAATTACTGGCCAACAGACTGAAGACCATACTTCCATCCCTATTACACCCTGATCAGACAGGTTTCGTATTTAAATGTTCTTCTGTTGTGAATTTACGCAGGGTACTGCATGTGATCAATCACTACTGGACAAGAGAGACAGAGGGTGGGGTGACGGATAGACCGGAGGCCTTTCTGCTCTCCCTTGATGCAGAAAAGGCTTTCGACAGAGTGGACTGGACGCATCTAACCAACACTATGACGAAATTTAACTTTGGAGGCCCCTTTCTCAATATTATCCACAAAATTTACAAATCCCCGACGGCTAGAATACTGACTAATGGACTGTTTTCTCCCGACTTCACCCTTCAGAGAGGTACTAGGCAGGGATGTCCTCTTTCCCCCCTACTATTTGACCTGGCACTGGAGCCTTTGGCAATTAAGCTCAGGCAAATCTTCCCTGGAGTGATGATCCAGGGTGTTCCCCTGCATCTGGCATTGTATGCCGATGACATGCTCTTGTTTGTGGAATCTCCAGCTTTATATATACCTCGCATATTACAGACTATCTCTGACTTTGGTAGTTTTTCGGGGTATAAAATAAACACCGCCAAATCGGAAATACTATGGCTACATAAACACTCTGATTCGTCCCACAAATACCCGTTCAAGGTGATGGCTAACTCTCTCACATATCTGGGTATCCAGCTACATAATAATCCACAGAAGATCTATGACTTTAACGTCACGGATAGATGTAGGGCACTATCTGCCCAGCTTCAAAGCTGGGTTGACTTGCCTTTGGGATTGTCGGGGCGAATTAATCTGGTGAAGATGACGATCCTACCTAAGATATTGTACCCTTTATTGATGCTGCCTTTTCTTATGACAAAAAGGGACCTGGCTCTGCTTTCCAGAGCGATAACCAATTTCATCTGGAGGGGGAAAAAACCCTGTATAGCAGCTGACAAACTTAGTCAACCCTACCTTAGTGGAGGCCTAGGCCTTCCTAATCTAAAACTTTATAATTAAGCTGCATTGGCGAGATTAGTTACAGACTGGCAGCTCAACACAGCCCACTTTTATGAGCCACGATTAGAGAAAGCAATGTGTGCTCCCTTGGCCTTGGCATATCTGCCTTACACAACACTGAAAGATGCCCCAGCACACATTAGTAATAATCCCCTGTACAGAGACTCCTTGAGAGCGTGGAACTTAATTAATAAATACATGGGTATCACTCGCCCGTCACCTAGGTTTATTCCCCTGATTGGTAACCAAGATTTTCCAGCGGGTAATGAGTGTGAACCTTTTCGTATCTGGGGTTCCGTGGGGATAAAAACTGTGGGCGACCTCTTAGACCCTCTGCTACAATCCATTAGATCTTTTCAAGACATTAGAGACAGATTTCAGATCCCACACAAGCACTTCTACGCATATTTACAGGCTAGACACTATATCTTTGAGCTCCAGAGAAGTGACCCCAAATTCTGGGATATCTCACCCTTTGCTGTCTCACACACATTGTTTAGGATAGGGGTCTTCGCTATCTCCAATTTTTATAGGAGCTTGCTGAGATGTAGAGAGGGGGCGATGCAAGCACAAATACTAGATAAACTGAGGACTGATATTTCCCCACAACTTACTCTACAAGATCTGAGGAAAAGTCTGGAGCTAGCTAGAGCAGCTACTCTAGCGATACCGTTAAGGGAGGCACAGATCAGGCTATTACACAGGGATTACATTACCCCCAATAGGTTATCTAAATGGAACACAGGATACCCTAATAGTTGTGTCAAATGTAGGGAGGATTCCCCATCTTTTGGACATTACCTCTTCACCTGTCCATTAATTAGACGTTTTTGGGGTCACTTCCAGTACTGGGTCCAAACAAGCTTTCATATACCCATCACCATAGACATCGGCAAGGTATATCTTTTTCAGTGGGAAAACACATATAAGAATCTACATAAATTACTGACACTTTGTATCTTGCTGGCAAGGCGATGTATATTAACTAGATGGATCCATAGACAACCCCCTTCTATTGCGCAATTTAAACGTTGCCTACTAAAACAAATGTTTGTTGAGCAGTATGATGTTAAAACAGATACAGAGCGAAGGCTGATTCACTTTTTAAAAAAGTGGCGACCCTTGATTATTACTTTGACACCATCACTGCAACAACAGATTCTCAGACCATTTCGGCACCATGAGGTTATGCTGACAGCCATACTAAGAGGGGAATGGCAAAGTTTGAGTGACTCTACGGAGTCCCGAGATGGGGTTGGTGCTTTTGAGGAGATGCTCTTCTGAGCCTCGGGGCTGAGGGCATGCCCTTTTTTTGTTTTTTGTTTTTTCTCTTTTTCTTCTCATCCTTTCTTTCTTCCTCTTCTTGTGTGTGTGTTGGGTGGGGCTGTGGGTGTTATGTTAATGTTTGATGTTGAAAAATAAGATAAATAAGGGAGGCGGGATGAGCACTGACTTCTTATAAACAATGGGACTATACTTTATAATTCTCCTCTTGGAGGAGGAATATGGGGCCTGCATTGTTAATGACACTTTGGAACACTGTCGCACGGAATTTAATTAATGGACTTTTGTAGGGCCCTACGCATTCTCTTGTTGGATTGTATTCTGTTCCCAGTGGTCTGCGCACCACAGAATCACGTTATATGATGTGTATTTGTCATGTGTTCATTGTGTCTCTTTTCAATAAAAATAATTAAAAAAAAAAAAAAAATTACTTCCTCTTCCTTCCCCTCTTCCCACGAGACTGAGGCTCTGGGGGGGGCAACTGCCCCCTCCGACGAGTTCTCCTAGGAGATGTTTGGGGAAGAGGGGAAGGAGGAGTACTGGGATCACCCGGCTGAGGAGGAGATTGAGGATGAGATGGATGAGGCAGGGGCATATTAAGGCATAGGCCAACAAGGCCAGTGCCTAGAGCAGCAGATTTTTAAGGGGCAGCAGAATTTTGAGTCCCTAGGGCCACTCTATTGAACTCAGGGTCGGGTGGCTAAATCAACCAGGGCCCGGCTATTGCTATTCTATGGGATTGTATGTGGGTGCGCATGACGTGGTGACAGTGAAGGCGGAGCTCACTTGGCCTGGACTGAGAGGAAATGCGGTATTCTTCCTGGCTCGTGATTGAGACTCACACAGACTACACAGTGCAGTGTGCACTACACCGTGACCACTGTGAAACAGCATATGCCTTTCTCCCTTCAATACATCTTCATTAGACATTAAAATATTTAAACAGATTAGTCACTAAATACTTGTACATTTACTGTTTGTCTATCTGTCATACATGCAAATAACATAATGTATGTAAGAACTTACCTGATAAATTCATTTCTTTCATATTAGCAAGAGTCCATGAGCTAGTGACGTATGGGATATACATTCCTACCAGGAGGGGCAAAGTTTCCCAAACCTCAAAATGCCTATAAATACACCCCTCACCACACCCACAATTCAGTTTAACGAATAGCCAAGAAGTGGGGTGATAAAAAAGTGCGAAAGCATATAAAATAAGGAATTGGAATAATTGTGCTTTATACAAAAATCATAACCACATATTGCTAATATGAAAGAAATGAATTTATCAGGTAAGTTCTTACATAAATTATGTTTTCTTTCATGTAATTAGCAAGAGTCCATGAGCTAGTGACGTATGGGATAATGATTACCCAAGATGTGGATCTTTCCACACAAGAGTCACTAGAGAGGGAGGGATAAAATAAAGACAGCCAATTCCTGCTGAAAATAATCCACACCCAAAATAAAGCTTAATGAAAAACATAAGCAGAAGATTCAGACTGAAACCGCTGCCTGAAGTACTTTTCTACCAAAAACTGCTTCAGAAGAAGAAAATACATCAAAATGGTAGAATTTAGTAAAAGTATGCAAAGAGGACCAAGTTGCTGCTTTGCAAATCTGATCAACCGAAGCTTCATTCCTAAACGCCCAGGAAGTAGAAACTGACCTGGTAGAATGAGCTGTAATCCTCTGAGGCGGAGTTTTACCCGACTCAACATAGGCAAGATGAATTAAAGATTTCAACCAAGATGCCAAAGAAATAGCAGAAGCTTTCTGGCCTTTTCTAGAACCGGAAAAGATAACAAATAGACTAGAAGTCTTTCGGAAAGATTTAGTAGCTTCAACATAATATTTCAAAGCTCTAACAACATCCAAAGAATGCAATGATTTCTCCTTAGAATTCTTAGGATTAGGACATAATGAAGGAACCACAATTTCTCTACTAATGTTGTTGGAATTCACAACTTTAGGTAAAAATTCAAAAGAAGTTCGCAACACCGCCTTATCCTGATGAAAAATCAGAAAAGGAGACTCACAAGAAAGAGCAGATAATTCAGAAACTCTTCTGGCAGAAGAGATGGCCAAAAGGAACAAAACTTTCCAAGAAAGTAATTTAATGTCCAATGAATGCATAGGTTCAAAGGGAGGAGCTTGAAGAGCTCCCAGAACCAAATTCAAACTCCAAGGAGGAGAAATAGACTTAATGACAGGTTTTATACGAACCAAAGCTTGTACAAAACAATGAATATCAGGAAGAATAGCAATCTTTCTGTGGAAAAGAACAGAAAGAGCAGAGATTTGTCCTTTCAAGGAACTTGCAGACAAACCCTTATCTAAACCATCCTGAAGAAACTAAAATTCTCGGTATTCTAAAAGAATGCCAAGAAAAATGATGAGAAAGACACCAAGAAATATAAGTCTTCCAGACTCTATAATATATCTCTCTAGATACAGATTTACGAGCCTGTAACATAGTATTAATCACAGAGTCAGAGAAACCTCTTTGACCAAGAATCAAGCGTTCAATCTCCATACCTTTAAATTTAAGGATTTCAGATCCTGATGGAAAAAAGGACCTTGTGTCAGAAGGTCTGGTCTTAATGGAAGAGTCCACGGTTGGCAAGAGGCCATCCGGACAAGATCCGCATACCAAAACCTGTGAGGCCATGCCGGAGCTACCAGCAGAACAAACGAGCATTCCTTCAGAATCTTGGAGATTACTCTTGGAAGAAGAACTAGAGGCGGAAAGATATAGGCAGGATGATACTTCCAAGGAAGTGATAATGCATCCACTGCCTCCGCCTGAGGATCCCGGGATCTGGACAGATATCTGGGAAGTTTCTTGTTTAGATGAGACGCCATCAGATCTATTTCTGGAAGTTCCCACCTTTGAACAATCTGAAGAAATACCTCTAGGTGAAGAGACCATTCGCCCGGATGCAACGTTTGGCGACTGAGATAATCCGCTTCCCAATTGTCTACACCTGGGATATGAACCGCAGAGATTAGACAGGAGCTGGATTCCGCCCAAACCAAAATTCGAGATACTTCTTTCATAGCCAGAGGACTGTGAGTCCCTCCTTGATGATTGATGTATGCCACAGTTGTGACATTGTCTGTCTGAAAACAAATGAACGATTCTCTCTTCAGAAGAGGCCAAAACTGAAGAGCTCTGAAAATTGCACGGAGTTCCAAAATATTGATCGGTAATCTCACCTCCTGAGATTCCCAAACTCCTTGTGCCGTCAGAGATCCCCACACAGCTCCCCAACCTGTGAGACTTGCATCTGTTGAAATTACAGTCCAGGTTGGAAGCACAAAAGAAGCCCCCTGAATTAAACGATGGTGATCTGTCCACCACGTTAGAGAGTGTCGAACAATCGGTTTTAAAGATATTAATTGAGATATCTTTGTGTAATCCTTGCACCATTGATTCAGCATACAGAGCTGAAGAGGTCGCATGTGAAAACGAGCAAAGGGGATCGCGTCCGATGCAGCAGTCATAAGACCTAGAATTTCCATGCATAAGGCTACCGAAGGGAATGATTGTGACTGAAGGTTTCGACAAGCTGAAATCAATTTTAGACGTCTCTTGTCTGTTAAAGACAGAGTCATGGACACTGAATCTATCTGGAAACCCAGAAAGGCTACCCTTGACTGAGGAATCAATGAACTTTTTGGTAAATTGATCCTCCAACCATGATCTTGAAGAAACAACACAAGTCGATTCGTATGAGATTCTGCTAAATGTAAAGACTGAGCAAGTACCAAGATATCGTCCAAATAAGGAAATACCACAATACCCTGTTCTCTGATTACAGACAGAAGGGCACCGAGAACCTTTGTAAAAATTCTTGGAGCTGTAGCTAGGCCAAACGGTAGAGCCACAAACTGGTAATGCTTGTCCAGAAAAGAGAATCTCAGGAACTGATAATGATCTGGATGAATCGGAATATGCAGATATGCATCCTGTAAATCTATTGTGGACATATAATTCCCTTGCTGAACAAAAGGCAAGATAGTCCTTACAGTTACCATCTTGAACGTTGGTATCCTTACATAACGATTCAATATTTTTAGATCCAGAACTGGTCTGAAGGAATTCTCCTTCTTTGGTACAATGAAGAGATTTGAATAAAACCCCATCCCCTGTTCCGGAACTGGAACTGGCATAATTACTCCAGCCAACTCTAGATCTGAAACACAATTCAGAAATGCTTGAGCTTTCACTGGATTTACTGGGACACGGGAAAGAAAAAATCTCTTTGCAGGAGGTCTCATCTTGAAACCAATTCTTTACCCTTCTGAAACAATGTTCTGAATCCAAAGATTGTGAACAGAATTGATCCAAATTTCTTTGAAAAAACGTAACCTGCCCCCTACCAGCTGAGCTGGAATGAGGGCCGCACCTTCATGTGGACTTAGAAGCAGGCTTTGCCTTTCTAGCAGGCTTGGATTTATTCCAGACTGGAGATGGTTTCCAAACTGAAACTGCTCCTGAGGATGAAGGATCAGGCTTTTGTTCTTTGTTGAAACGAAAGGAACGAAAATGATTATTAGCCCTGTTTTTACCTTTAGATTTTTTATCCTGTGGTAAAAAAGTTCCTTTCCCACCAGTAACAGTTGAGATAATAGAATCCAACTGAGAACCAAATAATTTGTTACCTTGGAAAGAAATGGAAAGTAGAGTTGATTTAGAAGCCATATCAGCATTCCAAGTCTTAAGCCATAAAGCTCTTCTAGCTAAAATAGCTAGAGACATAAACCTGACATCAACTCTGATAATATCAAAAATGGCATAACAGATAAAATTATTAGCATGCTGAAGAAGAATAATAATATCATGAGAATCATGATTTGTTACTTGTTGCGCTAAAGTTTCCAACCAAAAAGTTGAAGCTGCAGCAACATCAGCCAATGATATAGCAGGTCTAAGAAGATTACCTGAACACAGATAAGCTTTTCTTAGAAAGGATTCAATTTTCCTATCTAAAGGATCTTTAAACGAAGTACCATCTGACGTAGGAATGGTATTACGTTTAGCAAGGGTAGAAATAGCCCCATCAACTTTAGGGATTTTGTCCCAAAATTCTAACCTGTCAGACGGTACAGGATATAATTGCTTAAAACGTTTAGAAGGAGTAAATGAATTACCCAATTTATCCCATTCTTTGGAAATTACTGCAGAAATAGCATTAGGAACAGGAAAAACTTCTGGAATAACCACAGGAGATTTAAATACCTTATCTAAACGTTTAGAATTAGTATCAAGAGGACCAGAATCCTCTATTTCTAAAGCAATTAGTACTTCTTTAAGTAAAGAACGAATAAATTCCATTTTAAATAAATATGAAGATTTATCAGCATCAATCTCTGAAACAGAATCCTCTGAACCAGAAGAGTCATCAGAATCAGAATGATTATGTTCATTTAAAAATTCATCTGTAGGGAGAGAAGTTTTAAAAGATTTTTTACGTTTACTAGAAGGAGAAATAACAGACATAGCCTTCTTGATGGATTCAGAAACAAAATCTCTTATATTATCAGGAACATTCTGCACCTTAGATGTTGAAGGAACTGCAACAGACAATGGTACTTTACTAAAGGAAATATTATCTGCATTAACAAGTTTGTCATGACAATTAATACAAACAACAGCCGGAGAAATAGCTACCAAAAGTTTACAGCAGATACACTTAGCTTTGGTAGATCCAGCACTAGACAGCGATTTTCCTGTAGTATCTTCTGACTCAGATGCAACGTGAGAGAGAAAAAACAACAACATATAAAACAAAATTGATCAAATTCCTTAAATGACAGTTTCAGGAATGGGAAAAAATGCCAAAGAACAAACTTCTAGCAACCAGAAGCAATGAAAAATGAGACTTAAATAATGTGGAGACAAAAGCGACGCCCATATTTTTTTAGCGCCAAATAAGACGCCCACATTATTTGGCGCCTAAATGCTTTTGGCACCAAAAATGACGCCACATCCGGAACGCCGACATTTTTGGCGCAAAATAACGTCAAAAAATGTATGACGCCGGAAACGGAAAATAATTTTTGCGCCAAAAAAGTCAGCGCCAAGAATGACGCAATAAAATGAAGCATTTTCAGCCCCCGCGAGCCTAACAGCCCACAGGGAAAAAGAGTCAAATTTTTGAAGGTAAGAAAAAATGATTAAATCAAATGCATTATCCCAAATATGAAACTGACTGTCTGAAAAATAAGGAAAGTTGAACATTCTGAGTCAAGGCAAATAAATGTTTGAATACATATATTTAGAACTTTATAAACAAAGTGCCCAACCATAGCTTAGAGTGTCACAGAAAATAAGATTTACTTACCCCAGGACACTCATCTACATGTTTGTAGAAAGCCAAACCAGTACTGAAACGAGAATCAGCAGAGGTAATGGTATATATAAGAGTATATCGTCGATCTGAAAAGGGAGGTAAGAGATGAATCTCTACGACCGATAACAGAGAACCTATGAAATAGACCCCGTAGAAGGAGATCACTGCATTCAAATAGGCAATACTCTCCTCACATCCCTCTGACATTCACTGCACGCTGAGAGGAAAACCGGGCTCCAACTTGCTGCGGAGCGCATATCAACGTAGAATCTAGCACAAACTTACTTCACCACCTCCATCGGAGGCAAAGTTTGTAAAACTGAATTGTGGGTGTGGTGAGGGGTGTATTTATAGGCATTTTGAGGTTTGGGAAACTTTGCCCCTCCTGGTAGGAATGTATATCCCATACGTCACTAGCTCATGGACTCTTGCTAATTACATGAAAGAAAATAAGTATTTATTGCTGAATCCATACAACCATGTGACTTAAAACACAACTAAAAATATGTTGTATGCATTTAATACATTCAGAAACAATACAAGTATATACTTTATTATGATTGTATCATGTGACTTTATCCCCTAGGATACAATTCCTAAACCTATCATAACTTCTGTTCTATTTTTTAAGTACTTTTAAAGGCCAGTTTGTATATTCATTACATATTTATCCAAGCAGATATTTTGCTTAAATAACTGTCAATCACAAAGAAGATGTTTAAGGTTAAACAACTACCTACTGACAAACTATCATACAGTGAAGGATATTTTTTTCTGATATAAACACTTTAATCATCTGACTTGCAAAATAATGTCAATATATATATATATATATATATATATATATATATGTGTGTGTGTGTGTGTGTGTGTGTGTGTGTGTGTGTGTGTGTGTGTGTGTGTGTGTGTGTGTGTGTGTGTGTGTGTGACCAGAGTGAATGCAAGCCCTGGTGAACATCTACTTAAAAAGACATTATTTTTTAATTTTTTTACACCCTGCCCCAAAAATATTATATCTAAAAAAAGGCCTTAAACCTGGGGTGGGGCAGCAGAATTTTGAGTGCCTAGGGCAGCACAAAACCTAAATACGCCCCTGGGATGAGGGCCAAGAGCAAATGGTCCGGCAGCAGATGGCCCATGATCAGATGGTCCAGCAGCAGATGGTCCAGCAGCAGCAGATGGGGCAGCAGCAGATAGTGCATTATGAGCCTCCCGAAGGACCTGCAATATATCCTTAAGAGTATTCAACATCTCTCTTTGGTCTTGGCGAATCTCTCTTTGGTCTTGGCGAATATCATTAATTACTTCCATCAGGTGGACTCGACTTTCCACCTGTTCCCTCCGGGAGGCACGCATCTCTTCTAGAAAATATTTTAAGATCTGCAGCTCTGCTATCTCTGCTGGTATCTCCTCCTGAGTAGCTGCTGGTGCATGGTGGGCTGCTTTTGCAGGAGGGGCTGCTGCAGGGATCTCTTCTGCAGCGGGGGCTTCTTCAGAGGATGAGGGTACAGGGATGTCTTCCAGGTCTCCCCAAGGTGGCGAGTCATCTGCACCACTCTCATGCCTGGGTGAAGGAGGATCCTGTGGTTGCTGTGCTGCCTCCTCCCCAGGCTCAGACTCTGTATATTGTAAAAAGAAAGAAATCGAGATATTAGCACAGTTCCAAATAAAGATATAAATGTTGTATTTGAAAGTGTATTAATGTGGTTGCCTTTGTAATTCTACTGTAATCAAAAGCAATCAATACGATTTCTGCATTTTCAAAACCGTGTTTCAGATATCTATATGGTCAAACTGAATGTCTTTTTGCGTTTGTTTTCAGTCTGTTTAAATGCACACCTAATCTGTAGAATAGATACTAATGTGATGGCTTTTCGTGAAATGTAGCTTTCACAAGGTAATTGTGAATGTGTATACAGAATAATGTCTGAAAAACGTAATTGCGTTAATCATATCCTTAAATACATTATTTATTTTTTATGTAAAGAGATTATTAAATGAGCTTACCGGCAGATGAGAGTGGCAGGTTCCCGGTATCGACTCCTCCGATACCGACTATGGCCACCTCGGAGATGCTGGGACGCAGCATTTCCTCCCATCGGGAATATTCAACTATCATTTCCGGACTGCCACCGGTCCCTGTTAGGTATTGGTTCTCCCTTAAGAGCTTTCTTTTTAGTTCCATTTTGCAGTCCCGGTAGCGATGCTGTAAAGACTTGACATCCCTGTTATGGACCCCACTGCATTAACGGCATCCCTGATTTCCAGCCATAGTTTCCTCTTCTCCTTAGGGGTGGCCTTCTGAGCCTGCAGCCTCCTAGCTGTCCCCATATAAGCCTCTATGAGGGCCTCCTTCTCATCCATGGTATATCTTGCCTCCCTACTCAACTTGGCTTTCCCCTGTAATGTGAGCCTCTGATTCCCGGACTGTGAAGCTCTACACTGAACACCTGTCAGGGTTATTTCCCTGTTGTGTTTGCCATGTGCTGCTGGCAGCCATTTTACTCACCTCTCTTCCTGACTATGGTGCATTGTGGGGGATGCTGCACACTTCCTGCACTTCCTTTTATGGCCAGACTGGTGTGCATCATCCATGTGAGACAGGATGCAGTCTCAGAATTGTGAAGTCATCACTTATTATTTAAAGGGCCTATGCTCAGTATGCTTTGCCTTTGCGTTGTCTCAGACCTGTTTGTGAGAGTTCCTGTGTATTACCTGGCTGCCTGACGTCCTTCCTGGTTCCTGATCCCTGGCTTGTTCCTGACACTGCTGTTTTCCTTGTTCCTGATTCCTGCTTGTCTGACTATTCGCTTTGGCTCCTGACTCGGCTCATCTGACTACCAGCTCTGGTTTTGACTCCTGGCTTGTTATTTGACATGTGGACTTTTTATTAATTTTTGTTATTAATAAAGGTGTGATTATTTTTGCACTTCTCGTCTCAGTCTGATTCCTGGCACCCTGACATTACGTAAAGGCCATGAATCCTGATGGTGCTAATATTCCACCTTTACCTGCCATAATTTCCAGGATGGACGAACAGGATCACCACTTGGATCAATTTGCACTAGCCCTGCAAAACCTACTGACTCGCACTACACATTTGGACCAAAGTGTTCTGCAAGTTATGGCTGCTCCTGTTTCCGCTGCTGCACCTATGCCAACCAGAAGCATGTCCGGTTCTGCACCTCTACCTCACCGATATGGAGGTGATCCTATTCAGTGCAGAGGGTTTTTGAACCAGGTGGGCATATACTTTGAGATGTTACCTCAGGCATTTCCCTCTGACAGAGCTATGGTGGGATTTCTCATCTCGTTACTCTCTGACACAGCTCTTGCCTGGGCTAATCCCTTGTGGGAGACTAATAAACCTGTGATTTCAAATTGCCCTGAATTTGTGGCCTCCTTTCGAAGGGTATTTGATGTTCCGGCTCGTTCCTCCTCTGCTGCTAAACGACTCATGTCCATTCAGCAAGGTACAAGATCTGTTGCTCAGTATGCTACTGAGTTCCGTACGCTTGCCGCAGAGGTAGGTTGGAACAATGAAGCCCTTCTTGCCGCCTTCTTTCATGGGCTCTCTGATGCGATTAAAGACGAAGTTGCTGCCAGAGATTTACCAGAGGATCTCGAGGCATTGGTGTCTTTCTTGATCCTAATTGACATCAGACTCAGAGAGAGGCCCTCTTTCAAGGAGTGCTTGCAGAAGCCTCCTGTTCCGTTGTCTCCTACGTATTCATTCCCACCCATGCCTCCCTCTCCTCCCATGCCTCCTGGTCCCGAGTCACCAGGTACTGCTGAGTCGTTGCAGCTGGAATTCACGCGTCTCTCCATGGCAGAGAGGGCCTTTAGGAGGAGGGAGGGGCTCTGCCTCTATTGTGGGTTACAGGGTCACCTTTTAAAGTCTTGTCCTACACGGCCGGGAAACACTCACACCTAAGGTCCTGTCAGGGGCAGACCTTGGGTGGTTTATCCTCGTCCCCGGAACCGCTTAAGGAGAAACCTTTGGTCACGGTTGTCCTTTCCTGGGTGGACTCCTCCATAGTCACTCAGGCTCTTGTTGACTCCGGTGCTGCGGGCTATTTCATTGACAGTGCTTTTGTATCAAAGCACTCCATTCCTGTTTTGCCTCGGTCCGTACCACTTGCTATTGAGGCCATTGATGGCAGGCCCCTTCAGCCCGCACTCGATACTCACGAAACTGATCCGTTGTCCATGGCTGTTGGGGCTCTCCATTTTGAAACTCTCCAGTTCCAGGTGATAAACTCTCCGCATTTTCCGGTTGTTCTGGGTTATCCCTGGCTCCAAAAGCACAATCCCAGTCTCGACTGGCGCAGGTCCGAAATTTTGTCGTGGTCCCCGCAATGTATTTCCACTTGTCTTCGGAAACCAGTTAAAGTCTTGTGCAATTCTTTGGTATCTCAATTGGCAGAGGAGTACCGAGAATTCCTAGACGTGTTTGACAAGGTGCGTGCCGGTACATTGCCTCCTCACTGGTCTTACGATTGTGCCATAGACCTGCAACCCGGAGCCATTCCTCTTCGGGGTCAGTTGTACACTCTGTCTGTTGCAGAGAATTGTGCTATGGAGGAGTATGTTGCTGATGCTGTGTCACGGGGGATCATCTGCAAATCCTGCTCTCCTGCAGGGGCTGGCTTCTTCTTTGTGAAGAAAAAGGGTGGCGAGTTAAGACCATGTATCGATTATAGGGGTCTTAATCGTCTTACCATTAAGAATGCTTACCCTATTCCACTTATTACGGAACTCTTTGACCACCTCAAGGGAGCTACGGTCTTTACTAAACTTAATTTGAGAGGAGCGTACAATCTCGTTTGGATTAGGGTGGGCCACGAATGGGAAACAGCATTTAACACCAGGAGCGGGCATTATGAGTATCTTGTAATGCCCTTTGGCCTATGTAATGCTCCTGCTGTTTTTCAGGAATTTATTAATGATGTCCTACGAGATATGTTGCAACAGTGTGTTGTGGTGTACTTAGACGACATCCTCATACACTCACCTACACGTGGGGCTCATCGTTCTGATGTTACATGGGTTCTTCAGAGAGTACATGAGAACGGCCTGTTTTGTAAACTCGAGAAATGTGAGTTCCACCAGACTCAAGTAACCTTCCTAGGTTATGTTATCTCAGTTGTAGGGTTCTCCATGGATCCTGACAAGTTATCTGCAGTGGCCTCGCCCAGTTGGTCTTCGGTCTATTCAACGTTTTTTGGGATTCGCCAATTACTATAGAAAGTTTATTAAAAACTTTTCTTCCTTGGTCAAACCTATCACAGATATGACCCGTAAAGAGAATGATCCACTCCATTGGTCACCTACTGCCATTAAGGCCTTGGATAGTCTTAAGACTGCCTTTGCTGCCGCTCCAGTTCTAGCTCATCATAACCCTGTCCTGCCTTTCGTTCTTGAGGTCGATGCGTCTGAGACTGGAGTAGGTGCCCTCTTGTCTCAACGTACCATGCCTGATGGTTCCTTGCATCCGTGTGGTTTCTTCTCTAAGAAATTGTCTCCAGCGGAGTGCAATTATGAAATTGGCGACAGGGAATTACTGGCCATAATTTTGGCACTTAAGGAATGGAGGCATCTTCTCAAGGGTACTAGCATGCCAGTGCTCATTCTTACTGACTACAAGAATTTAACTTATCTATCTGAAGCAAAATGTTTGTCGCCCCGACAGGCCAGATGGGCGCTATTTTTGTCTCTGTTTAATTATGTGGTCTCCTACCTGCCTGGTAGTAAGAATGTTAGGGCTGATGCCCTCTCTCAACAATTTTCGCTTCTGTCCAAGGAGGAGTCTGTACCTACTCCTGTTATACCTCCTGACCATATTTTGGCTACCATACGTACTAATTTGACTTCTCCCTTGGGGGAGGAGATCCTGGCTGCACATACCAATGCACCTCCTGAGAAACCTAGTGGTAAGTGTTTTGTTCCTGAGAATCTTCTAACTAAACTTTTGCACACTTACCACTATACTAAAGCCGGATGTCACCCAGGCAAGAACCAAATGATTTGGTCTGTCACTCAACAATTCTGGTGGCCAGGTCTTCGTTCTGATGTTGCTGCGTATGTTGCCTCCTGCTCAGTTTGTGCACAGAATAAGACTCCTCGATGTCTTCCTGTGGGTCTTCTTCAACCTATTGCTAATGGTAAGCATCCTTGGACACATCTTTCAATGGACTTCATTGTCGAGCTCCCTGTTTCCAATGGCAATACTGTTATCCTTATGGTGTTTGACCGTTTTTCTAAAATGCCACATTGCATTCCCTTGATGAAGCTGCCTAACGCTCAGGAGCTTGCTTCAATTTTTGCCTGGGAGGTCTTCCGTTTACATGGGTTACCCAAGGAGAAAGTGTCAGACTGGGGTAGCCAGTTTGTCTCCAGATTTTGGCATTCCTTTTGTGCTCAAATTGGGATCCAGCTTTCCTTCTCCTCTGCATATCACTCTCAATCCAATGGGGCTGCGGAACGGTCTAATCAAGCTCTGGAACAGTTCCTCCGTTGCTATGTCTCAGATTACCACAATAATTGGTCTGAACTGTTAGCTTGGGCTGAGTTTGCTTGTAATAGTGCTATTAATGCTTCCTCCAAGTTAACCCCGTTCATGGCGAATTATGGGTTTCAACCATCCTTGTTGCCCAATTCATTCATGTCTCAGGGTATTCTAGCTTTGGATGAGCATCTCCAGCAACTCCGTTCCACGTGGGTGCAGATTCAGGATTGCCTTCATCGTTCTATGCAGCGCCAAAAGTTCCAGGCTGATCATAAGCATCTGCCCGCACCTTCCTACCAGGTTGGTGAGAGAGTTTGGCTGTCCTCCCGCAACTTGAACCTTCGTGTGCCTTCCAATAAATTGGCTCCCCGTTATGTTGGTCCTTTTCGAATACTCTGACGGGTTAATCCTGTGGCCTACCTCCTGCTATGCGCATCTCCAATGTTTTTCATGTCTCCCTCTTGAAACCATTGGTTTACCACTATGTTGCCTCATCCCCATCCTATCTTTGTTGACAACCATGAGGAGTATGAGGTCAGCAGCATTATTGACTCTCGTATGTCCAGGGGCTGCGTACAGTATTTGGTTCACTGGAGGGGCTACGGTCCGGAGGAGCGTTCTTGGGTTCCCTCCTCTGATGTTCATGCTCCCGCCCTCCTCCGTGCCTTCCATGCCCGTTTCCCCAGTAAGCCTTTTTTCCTCCTGAGGGGGAGGGGTCGTTGAGGGGAGGGTACTGTCAGGGTTTTTTCCCTGTTGTGTTTGCCATGTGCTGCTGGCAGCCATTTTACTAACCTCTCTTTCTGACTATGGTGCATTTTGGGGGATGCTGCTCACTTCCTGCACTTCCTTTTATGGCCAGACTGGTGTGCATCATCCATGTGAGACAGGATGCAGTCTCAGAATTGTGATGTCATCACTTATTATTTAAAGGGCCTCTGTTCAGTATGCTTTGCCTTTGCGTTGTCTCAGACCTGTTTGTGAGAGTTCCTGTGTATTACCTGGCTGCCTGACGTCCTTCCTGGATCCTGATCCCTGGCTTGTTCCTGACACTGCTGTTTTCCTTGTTCCTGATTCCAGCTCGTCTGACTATTCGCTTTGGCTCCTGACTCAGCTCGTCTGACTACCAGCTCTGGTTTTGACTCCTGGCTTGTTATTTGACTTGTGGACTTTTTATTATTTTTTGTTATTAATAAAGGTGTAATTATTTTTGCACTTCTCGTCTCAGTCTGATTCCTGGCACCCTGACAACAACACTGGGCCCAGCCACTTTTTCATCTTGAACAAAGTGGCCGGATCCACCCACCGCTTCCTCTCCCCCTTCCTGTCCAGTTCCCCTTCCTCTCCCTCTCCCCCTCCCTCTCTCCTGACTAATCTCCTGCCTGACCTCCTCTATAATCTCTTCTCTAAACTGATTCCTGAGGAACTCTAATAGCTGCGGGCTAATCTGCCCCCTATTCCCCCTCCCGACATACTCAAACAAAAAGTGAATGTGCCAAAATGAAAGGGGGTCAAAATAAATAACAAACCGTAAAAAGTGCAAAAAGTGTGAAAGGGATATAAATAAAAGAGGGTAAGGGGTATTAAACAGACAAAAATGTAGAAAAAGATTAAAATGAGGATATGTAAACAAAATCTAACTATGGGATGGGGATGGGCTAAAAGGGAATGGGGTATGGGCTGAAAGGGAATGGGGTATGGGCTGAAAGGGAATGGGGTATGGGCTGAAAGGGAATGGGATATGGAGTGTAGTATGAGAGGGGATGGGGTATGGAGTGTATATAGTGTTATTGATAAGTGTATATATGTATTGAATGTGTTTGCGTGTAAATGTGTTTATATAAGTATTAACCAAAACCACTCGCACACTCACCCAAACAAACTCTCGCTCACTAACGCTCTCTCACTAACTCACTATCTCACAATAACACTAACTAACTCTACACTAACACTAACTAACTCTCACAATAACACTAACTCACTATCTCACACTAACACTAACTAACTCTCACACTAACACTAACTCACTCTCTCACACTAACTCACTATCTCACAATAACACTAACTCACTCTCACAATAACACTAACTCACTCTCTCACACTAACACTAACTCACTATCTCACACTACCACTAACTCACTCTCACAATAACACTAACTCACTCTCTCACACTAACTCTCACAATAACAGTAACTCACTAAATCTCTATAATCTCACAAAACCCTCCAGCAACACAGTAAAAGTAGCCATGCTTGTAGCATGCTTTTATACCCTATGTAAATGTTTAATGATGTACCGGTTTGCAAAGTAAAGTATGTTTAGGTGTGCTTTGTTTGTAATTAGTATGTGTGCAATGTGTATTAGTTGTGTGAATTTGCACATGCTCATATTGAGTTAGTATTTGTGGAATGTGTATAATGTGATGATGTCATAGTGATCGTTTTGCATAACATTGTCCAAAAGTATTATCTGTAAATGTAAATACATATTTGTGATGGTGTCGTATTTGTAAAGTGTTGTAAATGTTTATTTGTACTAATGTTCCATAATCTTGAATGCAAATGTTTTGTTTGCGTATGAGTGTGCAATTCTTTTTTCGTGTTGTTTTGTTCCGTGTTGCAAGATCGTAACGTATTTATGTATTCCTCGTTTAATGTAAATGTTGTGCATTCTCTTTCTTTTCCGAATGTGAATGTGTAATGTGTATGTGCTATGTTGCGTGATTGTTGTTTGTACATTTGATCTTTTTGTTGTGCATTATTCCGTTTACGTAATATGACAGAGCAGTGCGTATTTCTCGCGAGATCGAGTGTTAACTGAAAAATCTGTGCTTCTTTCATTTATCATTTATCTCTATGGGAGAATGTTTAACGCTGCCATGATTACGCGTAAAAAATAAACACGGTAGTCGTGTTACCGCAACGCGTTACGAGGTTGTTTTGAGACTCGTAATACCTACATTAAGAAAAGTGCGCAATGGAAATAACTAACGCACCCCTCATAACGCAAAACTCGTAATCTAGGCGTTTGTTTCTACTAATTGTATTGTGTGCAAACACATTTGTTTTGTTTGTGTGGAATATACGCATTGTTACAACTTAGCTTGTGCTCCCCCTTAGGGTTATCAATTATAGATTTCCCTTTTCATATTAGATACTTATGTATACACTTGCTTGCTTTATATAGTTAGTCTACCAGAGGATTGAAAATATAAGTAGGAACTTTGAAAGGAGGTTAAAGAAAAAGGTAAAATAGAATTTACAGGAATAGTTTAATTATATGAAACATTTAACAGGATTTAAATAAAATAAAGAATCTGGTATCCATTTAGAGCATTTAATGTTTTGTATTATATCATCCAAGGTATTGTTAGATACTAATGTCTTCATTTTTTAGATATTTATAAAGCAGATCTACAGTAACCTTGAGAGCATTCCAATAAAACAAGCAGCATATTTAGTCTTTTTCTATAATTAAAGCATTTTCTCATTTTAATGTAATATTATTAAGTATTTCTGTTATTTCATAATTAAAAGGTTGAATCCATATTTATTACTTTGGAATTTTTCCTAGTCACAGAAATCTATTACAGAGCTTTCTTCCATCCAGTTATGAACAATACATTATGATTAATTTGATTTTCTATGTAATCACATTTATTAAAAGTGCAGAATTAAATTTGCCCATCTTCTTAAAAGTGGCACTGTCTATTTTATAATAATTAATGGAAAGTAAAGGGTGAACAATTACAAATGATTCAGAGAAATTGCCATCATTTTTAATGCTATTAACTGAATTTTCAATCAATATCTCACCAAAAAAAAGAGAAATGCTGCATTAAGTAACCAAGCATTTATATAATGGTATATGTATTATGTAAGTTAAAGGAACATACATGTTGAAAAAAGAGAATACATTTTATTATCCCACTGTTGCTTGCTTGCTATAGTTGACTATGGGGCAGATTTATTAAAGACATGTATTCCTTCATTGCAGGGTCCATAGGAACAAAAAGCTAAGTTTCAGGCCTGCTAAAGGCCCTTAGTCATGACTAAGGGCCTATAGCAGACACAAAACGTGGTAGCTGTTTGTTCCTCTGGACCCAGTTATGAAGAAATAAAGGTATTTTTAAACAAGAATCCAGTTGTGTGTTTTCACTTTGATGAAGAATTTGCAGTCTGATTCCATGCCCAGCATTGTGAGTGTGCTGTTTACCAGTTTACCACAGTGTTGAAAATACAGCAGGTTTATTAAAGAAAGGGTGGACGGGGCAGACATCTTTGTCCTGTCAGCCCTGAATTGTCTCTGGTGGGCAGCAATACACTGCCCACATCTATCATTGCCCCTTGCTCGTGCAAACCCAATCTCCCAGGTCGGAAAAGTCTGGGGGGGGATTGATAAAAACACCACATAACAGGTGGCGTAGTAAGATGACCACTGCTTCTTAACTCTCAACTGCAGGCTCGCTCATGTGAACCTGCAGTTGACAGGGCTCTGAAGCTCATATCGGAGCTTCATACATAATTGAGTATACATTCAATCAAAACCAGTTCAAAATATTTTTTTTTGTCAATTTTATTTGTCAGGTTTTCATCCCCATTTCAAAATGAACTGCCCCTTCATGACCAGGCTTTCAAACAAGATTACACCTTTGTGACCACAATGTCAGAACATGTTCATGACAGTGCGTTTTTCAACTATATTATTGAACTCCCAGTCATGAAGGCACAATTCTGTTTAAAGCTCAGTCATGAAATTGTGGTTCCTTTTGAAAACCAGGTCACAAAGGCCCATCCTATTTGTACAACATTTTTGTTGCTAAAATATTGCAATAAAGTATTTTAATATAAAATATTAAATGTTTTTAATACTAATTATTAAATTTTATTATATATACTGTAAAACATGTGAAATAATCCTTATAATATATATATATATATATATATATATATATATATATATATATATATATATATATATATATATATATACTAGTCCTAAAGCCTGTGTACACGGGCCAATTTTTTATGTACCACGGTTCCATCCCTCTCCCCCTCTCTCTCTCTCCACCCCTCCCCCCTCTCTCCCTCTTTTCCCCCCTCTCTCTCCCTCTTTTCCCCCCTCTCTCTCCTTCTTTTCCCCCCCCCCTCCCTCTTTTCCCCCCTCTCTCTCCCTCTTTTCCCCCCCTCTCTCTCCCTCTTTTCCCCCTCTCTGTCTCTCTTTTCCCCCCTCTCTCTTTTCCCTCTCTCCCTCTTTTCCCTCTCTCCCTCTTTTCCCCCTCTCTCTCCCTCTTTTCCCCCTCTCTTCCCCCTCTCCCTCTCTCTCTCTTTTCCCTCTCTCCCTCTCTCTCTTTTCTCTCTCTTCCTCTCTCTCTTTTCCCCCTCTCCCTCTCTCTATTTTCTCCCTCTCTCTCTCTTTTCCCCCTCTCACTCTTTTCTCTCTCTCTCTTTTCTCTCTCTCTCTCTCTCTCTCTCTCTCTCTCTCTATCTCTCTCTCTCTCTTTTCTCTCTCTTTTCTCTCTCTCTTTTCTCTCTCTCTCTCTTTTCTCTCTCTCTCTCCCTCTCTCGCTCTCTCTCCCTCTCTTTCTCTCTCTCTCCCTCTCTCTCTTTTCTCTCTCTCTCTCTTTTCTCTCTCTCTCCCTCTCTCTCTCTCCCTCTCTCTCTCTCTCTCTCTTCTCTCTCCCTCTCTCTCTTTTCTCTCTCCCTCTCTCTCTTTTCTCTCTCTCTCTATTCTCTCTCTCTCCCCCTCTTTTCTCTCTCTCTCCCCCTCTTTTCTCTCTCTATCTCTCTCTCTCTTCTCTCTCTTCTCTCTCTCTCTCTCTCTCTCTCTCTCTTCTCTCTCTCTCTTTTCTCTCTCTCTCTCTTTCTTTCTCTCTCTCTTTTCTCTCTCTCTCTCTCTCTCTTTCTTTCTTTCTCTCTCTCTCTCTCTTTGCTCTCTCTCTCCCCCTCTTTTCTAAGGCCAAGTGTGTTTGTCTCTACTGCGGCTGCGCATGACGGCTTCAGACAAACACACTTGGCCTTTTATAATATAGGATATATATATACTGTATATATATTACAGCATCTATAATATTTATTAATTATTATTTTTTAATATTTTATATGTAATATTTCAATAGCATGCCTTAAGATAACTAAGTTTTCATGTGCCCAAACCCAACACTGTGTTAGATCTATATCGTGAAATACGAGTCGCGTTACGCATATTTTACATTCCTATGTTCTTCAGATAGAATAGTTTTTTCATTTTTATTATTAAATATATATTTCTATATACAGTGGGGAAAAAAAGTATTTAGTCAGCCACCAATTGTGCAAGTTCTCCCACTTAAGAAGATGAGAGAGGCCTGTAATTTTCATCCTAGGTATACCTCAACTATGAGAGACAAAATGTGGAAACAAATCCAGACATTCACATTGTCTGATTTGGAAAGAATTTATTTGCAAATTATGGTGGAAAATAAGTATTTGGTCAATATCAAAAGTTCTTCTCAATACTTTGTAATATATCCTTTGTAGGCAATGACAGAGGTCAAACGTTTTCTGTAAGTCTTCACAAGGTTGTCACACACTGTTGCTGGTATGTTGGCCCATTCCTGCATGCAGATCTCCTCTAGAGCAGTGATGTTATGGGACTGTCGCTGGGCAACACGGACTTTCAACTCCCTCCAAAGGTTTTCTATGGGGTTGAGATCTGGAGACTGGCTAGGCCACTCCAGGACCTTGAAATGCTTCTTACGAAGCCACTCCTTTGTTGCCCGGGCGGTGTGTTTGGGATCATTGTCATGCTGAAAGACCAAGCCACATTTCATCTTCAATGCCCTTGCTGATGGAATGAGGTTTGCACTCAAAATCTCACGATACATGGCCCCATTCATTCTTTCATGTACACAGATCAGTCATCCTGTTTCCTTTGCAGAGAAACAGCCCCAAAGCATGATGTTGCCACCCCCATGCTTCACAGTAGGTATGGTGTTCTCTCTCCTCCAAAAACGACAAGTTGTGTTTCTACCAAACAGTTCTACTTTGGTTTCATATGACCATATGACATTCTCCCAATCCGCTTCTGGATCATCCAAATGCTCTCTATCATACTTCAGACAAGCCCGGACATGTAGTGGCTTAAGCAGGGGGACACGTCTGGCACTGCAGGATCTGATTCCCTGGCAGCGTAGTGTGTTACTGATGGTAGCCTTTGTTACGTTGGTCCAGCTCTCTGCAGGTCATTCACTAGGTCCCCCTGTGTGGTTCTGGGATGTTTGCTCAACGTTCTTGTGATCATTTTGACCCCACGGAGTGAGATCTTGCGTGGAGCACCAGATTGAGGGAGATTATCAGTGGTCTTGTATGCCTTCCATTTTCTAATTATTGCTCCCACAGTTGATTTCTTCACACCAAGCTGCTTGCCTATTGCAGATTCAGTCTTCCAAGCCTGGTGCAGGTCTAAAATGTTGTTTCTCGCGTCATTTGACAGCTCTTTGGTCTTCACCATAGTGGAGTTTGGAGTGTGACTGTTTGAGGTTGTGGACAGGTGTCTTTTATACTGATAACAAGTTCAAACAGGTGCCATTAATACAGGTAATGAGTGGAGGACAGAGGAGCCTCTTAAAGAAGAAGATACAGGTATGTGAGAGCCAGAAATCTTGCTTGTTTGTAGGTGACCAAATACTTATTTTCCACCATAATTTGCAAATAAATTCTTTCCAAATCAGACAATGTGATTGTCTGGATTTGTTTTAATACTTTGTCTCTCATAGTTGAGGTATACCTATGATGAAAATTACAGGCCTCTCTCATCTTCTTAAGTGGGAGAACTTACACAATTGGTTGCTGACTAAATACTTTTTTTCCCCACTGTACATGTCATAATGTTAATGTAAAATGCATATCTATACCTATATATCTATAGGTATATACAGGTATATATATAAAAATAGGATAAGATAAAAGTAAGGGATGGAGATAGTGCAGTGCTTATATTATATAATTATTTCATCAACTAAGCACATCTAGTTAGGATAAAGGCAAAAAATGTACAACTCCAATAAAATTGCAGACAGAAAAGACAACTAGAAAAGTATGCCCAATCCTAATTTTTAAATCAAGTAAGTCATTTCTAAGGTTAAAATTAAATTAAATGTAAAGTCATACGAATCATTACTTTATTAATATATAAGCATAAAGAATAACAGACATACAAGCCACAGTCATACTAGTTTAAAAACACTTAAACCATAGCACAGTTAATTATGATGTGTACAAGTATTAACCCAATGTAGTTAGCTCTATAAATGAGAAATGAAGGCTATTGCATGCAAATTCAAAATAGTGAGCTAAGCTCCTTCAATCCGGGAGCTATGGTTAATCATCAACATTAATGCAGCAATGCAGAGCCAGTAAATAATTAGTAGAGCGTAGGTTATGTTATGACGTATAGTATAGACACAAACATTGTGGGTAATATTACGGTAAGCACATTAAAAAAGGAGACAAATTCCCAAAGTAGAAAACCCCTGACGCACGTTTCACAGTCATGCTTCTTCAGACTGAAGAAGCGTGGCTGGTAAATGCACGTCAGGGGCTTTCTGCTGGGATATAAGAATGACTTTACTTTTAATTTAATTTTCACTTTAGCAATGACTTTTTTTATTTAAAAATTAGGAACATTGGGATGTGAAATATTAATAACTCCTGCCAGGTTAGCAAGCAAGCAATATGTATTAGCATTTTTTTTTTCATGTTTAATATTTTTCAGTTAGCTATTTCAAAATGCACATGCACAAATCAGTGTGTGCAAGTAGGAAAACGTATTCACAAGTTGATTGTGAGTGGAGAAACTTAACATATCAAAATATACATGCAATAGGGGGTGGAGCTAAGTGTCCATTTTCAGCTCCTAACAAGCAATGAACATTTAAATGTTTCAGGTACTTCTTACGAGCTTATAGATGTGGGACCAGTTGCAGGATGCTTCTTTGATATGTATCAATAAGTAATCAAAAGTATGTATTGAGTCTAGACTGTCCCTTTAAGAGGTGTGATAGGACCATTGTATATGTTACCTTTGGCTGAATTCCCAGTTTCTATCCTTATAACAAATACTTAACAACCAAAAACCCATAACATTTGTCGCTGTGCGGTTTTTAGTCTTATTAACTGAAAATTTTGTTTCCCAAATCATTCAAAAATGAAAATGTGATCGACCCTCATGTGTTTAACCCCTGCAGAAAGATTTGTTACATGGTTAAAGTCAGCACCATAGCAGCAATGCACTACTGGGAGCTAGCTGAACACATCTGGTGAGCCGATGACAAGAAGCATATGTGTGTGACCACCAATCTCCTGCTAGCCCCTCGTAGTGCCTACCTAGATAAAGTGTTCAACAAAGTTTATGAAGAGAAAGAAGTACATTTGATAGAGAATTAAACTGAAAGTATCTTAAAAAAGTTTCACCTGCATTCAATTGCTTTGTTTAAAATGTTTAACCATCCACTTGTAATACCAAACTGAGTTATTCTTGGCACAAGACTGAGCACAATATAACACATCCTGCGAGATGCAGCACTTGTAATCTAATCCAAAATGTTCTACTGAAATAGAGCATTTTATTTTCACAAAACAATGCACCTTTAAAAGAAAAGAACATACGGCCAAATTTTGAGCTTTGCGTTATGAGTAAAACGTACCAGAGCTGTTGGAAGTGGAGGGCCCTCTAGTGGGCCTGTAGCAAAATTAAGGGATAGCTGACTTGAAGTCTGGAGGTTTCTAGAGTGTGTGTATGCTACAATGTTGCAAGTGGGTGGGCGGGTGTACCTCTTGCCTTTATAGGGTCCTGCTCCAGTGGATCCGGCCTCTTCCTGCCTCCAGACTTCGACGAGAAATTTCTGCAGAGCTGGTCTTCTTCCACTTAGGCCTCAGCTGTCATGAAGCGTTCTAGGCGAACTTCTTTGCCTCCCAGGAGATACAGGGATGCTGTAGTTGAGCCTTCTAGGAGGAAGGGACCTGGAGGAGAAAAAGGAACATCAGATCCTGAAAATGTGGTACCCCCTACCCCCCAGATTAGGGCGTCCAATAGGCCCACTATTGCTGCTAAGCAGGCTGCTAGAAGGGAGTTGAGTTTTCCCCCTAAGAGCAGGTGTGGGGCAAGGGCTGGCACTAGGGCCGGGGGGAGTGAGTCTAGGGCTGCGCAGGGAGGGGTTAGCAATTCATTAGCCCAGGCCTCTGCTAGGGCTCTAACAGGCGAGGGGACTGTGTCCACTAGGGAGAGTGAGGTGGCAGCATGGCTGCAGCAGGTTCCGGCGCTCCCGCCGGGTACTCTAGCCGCCGTCCTGTCCCTTGCGCAATCCCTGGCTTCTGCCATGGGGCCGGGCGATGCGCTGCAGGGGCGGGATGTGGCTGGGGGGTCCGGTGGTAGCTGTGGCTTGCCAGGCCAAGCGAGCGTTGGGCCTTCTACGTCGGCGGGGCGTGGCCACGCCCCCGCACGTGACGCGCGACGCGACTCCTCCCCTTCTGACGGATCTTCCGTGGGTGAGGAGCGCGGTCGCACGCGAGCCAGACGCCGCCCTGCTTCGAGACCGGGGACGCCGACCGGAGTAGCTCCAAGTAAGTTGGGGAGACTCCGGGTGGCGACGACGGTCGCAGGGGGCGGGGGGGCGGGTGAGGGCTCGGCAGTTCAGCGAGAAGGGGGCATGAGGCAGGAGCAAGCAGACCGGAGAGGTGCCATAAGCGGGGGCGCAGATGACGTCACCGCAGGGGTCAATGCAGTAGTGGTCAATCGGGCACAGGGCAGCAATCGATATCCAGCATTCAAGGGGGGTCCACTCAGGCAGGGGTTAATTTAGCTCACGGGTCTGGTCAGCAACCTTTTAGGCAGGCTGGGGCAGCTGAGTTATCTGGACTGAGGGGTATAGGCGCACATGACGCCGACATCATTGTGGCTAGGGAGGCGGTAAGGCCAGGGCCCAGCCAGGGTATGAACAGGAACAGAGGGCAGAATGGGGGCGCAAATGACGCCGGTACCTCTCAGGGCAGGGGCCTCATGAGTATCAGGCAACAAGCAGAGGACAGGCTAGATGCTGGCAGGGGTCAGAATTTGGCATCAAGGCCGGAGACTAATAGGAATGGCCAGGGATCAAGTGGGTTCAGTGAATCAGCGAATGGGCAGCAGAGCCAAGCAAGGGGTGTGATTGTAAGCATGGATGGCGCACAAATTGCTGCGACTGTGCAGCGGGAAGTGAGAGAGTGTGTGAGTCAGGCACTGGGGGCTCAGGAGGACCTGATTAGGAGAGCTGTGGCGTCTGCATTGGGGGTGCATGAGAGGGCAAGGGTAGGCGAAAGGGAGGGCTGTTCCCCATCTGGGGCCCTCATTGCCGCTCAGAGTACTCCCCAGTCTGCTTTTTCTTCACAGGTCCCTACGGTTGAGGAACGCAGGATGCAAGCTGGCACAAGTAGTCAGATGGCAGCTTCTGGAGCCGTTGGGGGGTCTTCTACATCCACAGCAGTTGCTGGTCCATCAACACCTTCTAGTACAATGCAGCTTCCATCATCGGAGGGCGCATCGCTGACGCTACCACAGGCCGGTGAGTGTAACATCACTGACATCACACACACGAACATGGGTTCTTCCTCTAGTGACTCTGGCTCTGATAGTGAGGCAGGGCTGGGTTTAGTGGGAAAGGGACAGCAGCAGATGTTCAGGATAATAAAGAAGTTAGTGGCAGCTCAGGTTCAGGCGAAAGCAGGCGCACAGGGCGTAGTTGAGGGCGACTCTGCAACCCAGGTTGCGGAGGCGGCGGTAGTAGCCGCAGGCCAGGTAGCTCCTCGGAAAGTGGCGGTGCACGGGGACTCTTACCCGTGTCTTGTCCACTCGCTATATGGGCACCTGAAAGCGAAAGTTATCAAAAAGATACAGGAAGGTAGATATGTGAATATCTACGAGCTCTCTCCAGAAGCTTGCAGGGCCAAGGAGAGGGCGGCCGATGGCTCCGGCCCCAAAAAGGTGCGGCGTCAGGAGACGTACGAGGAGTGGCAAGCAGGTTATAGGATATTGGCGTCTTGCTACGTGGATAGGTGGCCGACTCAGGGGCATAACCTCTTTAAATATCAAGACACTATTGGCGATATTTACAAGAGATTTAAAGAAGGCGCATGGCGGGATTACGATGTAGCATTCCGCAAGAAAATGGTCGGCAATCCTATATTGCATTTTGGGACGCAGGATATGCACCTGTGGTCCAAATTGGGGCGCGAGAGGTCCACCTCGCCACCGGCGGTGGCTAGGCCTGGAGCCCAGCGGTCCTTACCCCGCCAGAAGAGACGCGGGAGGGAGTGCTGGAAATTCCAGGACAAGCAGTGTGACAGGGGAGCGAATTGCTCCTTTCGTCACATCTGCAAATTTTGCAGCGGACCACACCCAGGGTCTGAGTGCGCGAAAAGGAGGGACGCTAGCGCACCCTTCCAGGGTAGTAGAGGGGGGGCTGGGGTCAAGGGCCCCAACTCCACTTCAAATTGAGAGGATGGTGCCTTGGTTGGCGCTATACCCTGATGGGGAGGCGGCGGTGCTCCTATTGTCTGGGTTAAGAGAGGGTTTTAGGATTCCAGTTAATACACCGGTAACTGGGTCATGCATACACCACAATTTGAAGTCGGCTTCTGAATTCCCCCACGTGGTGAGGGAAAAGCTGGCGAAGGAGTTGAGACTGGGGAGGGTAGTTGGGCCGTTCAGAGAGCGGCCTCTACCGGATCTGGTGGTTTCTCCCTTGGGGGTGGTGCCCAAGAGAGAGCAGGGTAAGTTTAGGCTTATCCATCACCTTTCGTTTCCCAAAGGGGCGTCAGTGAACGACGCAATTGACCCAGACCTCAGCTCGGTGCACTACCAATCTTTCGATGATGCACTGGAGGTGGTGCGGTCACGGGGTCGGGGGGCGCTAATGGCTAAGCTGGACATCGAGTCGGCTTTCCGCTTGCTCCCGCTTCATCCTTCTTCCTTCAGGTTGATGGGTATGAAGTTCGAAGGCGAATTCTTCATTGACAGGTGCCTGCCCATGGGCTGCTCATTGTCGTGCGCCCTGTTTGAGTGCTTCAGCTCCTTCTTACACTGGGTGGTACAAGAGGCATCCGGGGGCGGGGCTGTGGCCCACTATCTAGATGATTTCTTGCTGGTAGGGGGGGCCGGTAGCGACGAGTGCGCCAGGTTGATGAGGGTAATGCAGGAGGTTACGACCGATTTTGGGGTCCCTCTTGCGGGTGAAAAAACCCAGGGCCCATGCACCTGCCTGACATTCCTGGGCATAGAGATAGACACAGTAGAATCCCTATGCAGGCTCCCGAAGGATAAAGTCGACCGCCTCCTGGAGGCGGTTCAATCGGCGTGCCGCGCGGAGTACATCTCCATCAAGGAGCTGCAATCGCTATTGGGCCTCCTTAACTTCGCAGGCAGGGCCATTCCCATGGGGAGGGTCTTCAATCGCAGGCTGGAGGCCCAATTGAAAGGGCCGCGGGGGTTCAGGCATAGACGCCGGGTGACGGACCAGATGAGGGACGACCTAAGAATTTGGGAGAAGTTCCTGGTCCATTTTAACGGGGTATGCCTTTGGAGGGCTGGGCCCATCTCTAACCAATCCCTGCACCTGTTTACGGATGCAGCTGGGGGGTTTGGCTATGGCGCATATCTGGACGGGGATTGGAGCGCGGAAGCTTGGCCAGGGAATTGGTTTGTCTCAGGTCTCACGCGTAATTTAGCACTGCTGGAACTTTTCCCCATAGTCGTTGCAGTCGAGCTGTGGGGGGAGAGACTGGCCAATCGGTCAGTAATATTCTGGTCAGACAACATGAGCGTGGTGTACGCCATTAACAGATTGTCTGCAGCTTCGCCGGTAGTGGTAACCTACCTGCGACACCTGGTCTTGCGGTGCTTGCAGCTTAATGTTCGCTTCACTGCTCGGCACGTGCCAGGGGTTAGCAATGTTATAGCTGATGCATTATCTAGATTTCAATGGGATCAGTTCAGGAGGGTGGCCCCGAGGGCAGCGGCGGAGGGTCTAACATGCCCTCCTTTTCTTTGGCAGCTGGCAGAGGTTGGGAGACCGTTCTCCCCCTAATCAGGGCGTCGCTCGCTCCTAAGACGTGGGCGACGTACATGTCGCACTGGAAGGCGTGGGAGCGCTTCAGTGAACAGAAGGGTTTCTCAGTCCATCAGGCGTCTCAGGTACACGTTTTAGAATGGTTGGCGTGTCTGAAGCTAGAGGGTGTGTCGAGGTTGTCAACTCTCAGCAGGTTAGCGGCTTTGTCGTTTTTCAACAAAGCCTTGGGCCTGGCAGATTACACTAGTGCTTTCTTAGTAAGGCAGATCTTGAAGGGGTGGGGTCGGCTGGCCCCACCTCTCAAGGATCAGAGGGAACCAATCACGTCTGATAGATTGCGGTTGATGGTAGGCAAGCTGGGGGTCGTATGCCGCTCCCCCTACGAGGCATGTTTGTTTCGGGCGGCTTTCGCGCTGGCGTTCGCAGGGGCACTCAGAATAGGGGAAGCCGTTTCCGCTTCTACAAAGGCTGAAGGGGGCGGTATTAAAATGGAGCATGTGAGGTCCTCCGAAGACGGTGTCCTTCTGCTCATCCCACGATCCAAGACGGATCAAGAGGGAAAGGGGGCGTGGTTACCTTTAGCCAGAAACGAATTCCAGGACTGCTGTCCGGTGCGGAGCGTGGCGGAGTATTGCCGCATTCGCCCGGAGGGAGCGCATCAGTTTCTCGTCCACGAGGACGGTAGCTCACTTTCGGCATTCCAGTTCCGTAGAGTGCTAGCCAAGGTGGCAGCGGCAGCGGGATTAGATCCCTCTAAGATCGCCCCGCATTCGTTTCGGATCGGGGCGGCGACTTGCGCAGCGGCTAGTGGGTCATCTAAGGCGGTCATTAAGAAACTGGGGCGGTGGAAGTCAGAGCGCTATAGGGGCTACATCCGCCCTCTGAAAGACTAGTGCTCGGGGGCGGGGTTGGGCGGTCCTCTCTGTCACCTCCTCGGCCGGGAGGGGGGGGAGGCAGGGGATGCCTACTGTGGTCATATGGCAGCATTTCATTGTCCCCATCCATGTTGTTTTAGGTAAAGTAAGGACCCCAGTGCGCGTGTGGATTATTGGGCATTCCTTTATCCACTGGGCGGCTATCAGGGCACATCAATCCCCGGGCGGGCAGCAGCTAGGAGTGGCGACTTCCAGGGCTAACATCCGCTGGCTCGGCCGCAGGGGTTTAAATTGGAGCGAACTTCCCTCATTGTTACAGGATGCGCATAGGAGGTGGGGAAAGCCTCAAGTGATTGTTGTGCATTTGGGGGGTAATGACCTGGGATCCATCCCAGTGTTGGATTTGATACAGATTATGATTGCGGACATAAAGTGGGTGTGCACGTGGCTCAAGGACGTGCGGATTGGATGGTCTAACGTGGTTGCACGGCTGCGGTGGCGTCACATCGTCACGCAGAGGGCAGCGTATAACGTCCGCAAGAAAGTAAACAGGGAAGTGGGAAGAGCGGTCACGGCCGTTGGAGGTTTTGTCATCAGACATGACACTATCACGGCCGACAAGAAGGCCCTTTACCGACCTGATGGGGTTCACCTGGCGGACGTTGGGTTGGACATTTTTCTGGCTGACATTAAGAAAGCCATCTCATTGGTTATTTAAATTGGAAGTTGGCAATTTCAATAGTTAATTTAGTTGAAGTTCAGGCTATGGTTGGTATCTGACCGTGGTTATATTTAAAAAAAAAAAAAAAAAAATTTTTTGTATAATTGTTCTGGTTTTATATGGTTGATGTTATTTAAGGGCTATGTTGGTTAAGGGTGGCGGTGAGAGTTGATGTTCTCTTGTGGCGGTCGGTCAAGGCCCTGGGAGCGGGTACAGAGAGAGCAGAGTGACGGCCCGAACACAGGGGGAGGTGTCGCCCACTAAGTGCCGGCTTAGGGGTTCCTCTCCCTTTAAAGAGCTGCAGGCCGAAGAGCTCTTCGTAACGAATCTCTCTCGCTGTACCAATGAGCGTGCGCAACCCTGTGCCACGCTGCAGACATCGGAGGGGCCTTGACCGGCAATCAGTAGGGGTTAGCTAGTTAGAAGAAGATGCCGCCACCAACTGGCATGAACTTGTTACAAGTTCATTCAGAGGTTGAAATTTGCTGCCTAAGTATTGGCTAATTTAGGCAGAATTAAATTTGGTTTATTTAATAAACGCGACCGTGACCGGTCTTTTCCCCAAGCAGTTGTGTTGTGTTTTTATTTTATTAGTAGAACGTAGGACGTAATAGGAGGTTTATCCCTTATGGAAGTGGAGGGCCCTCTAGTGGGCCTGTAGCAAAATTAAGGGATAGCTGACTTGAAGTCTGGAGGTTTCTAGAGTGTGTGTATGCTACAATGTTGCAAGTGGGTGGGCGGGTGTACCTCTTGCCTTTATAGGGTCCTGCTCCAGTGGATCTGGCCTCTTCCTGCCTCCAGACTTCGACGAGAAATTTCCCCGCCCGCCCGACCCTGGATGAAGGTATGTGGCGGCAGTTAGGTTATGGGTAAGTCTGCCCTCGGCGGGGGTAGGTTTAGTTGAACCAGCCCCATAAGCCCGAGGTTTTAAGATAGTCAACCACCTCTCTCACACGTGTTGGATGACTCGTTGGGAGGGGACGCCTTACCGGGTTGGTAGAATTGTGCCCTAGCTGGCGGTCGGTCAAGGCCCTGGGAGCGGGTACAGAGAGAGCAGAGTGACGGCCCGAACACAGGGGGAGGTGTCGCCCACTAAGTGCCGGCTTAGGGGTTCCTCTCCCTTTAAAGAGCTGCAGGCCGAAGAGCTCTTCGTAACGAATCTCTCTCGCTGTACCAATGAGCGTGCGCAACCCTGTGCCACGCTGCAGACATCGGAGGGGCCTTGACCGGCAATCAGTAGGGGTTAGCTAGTTAGAAGAAGATGCCGCCACCAACTGGAATGAACTTGTTACAAGTTCATTCAGAGGTTGAAATTTGCTGCCTAAGTATTGGCTAATTTAGGCAGAATTAAATTTGGTTTATTTAATAAACGCGACCGTGACCGGTCTTTTCCCTAAGCAGTTGTGTTGTGTTTTTATTTTATTAGTAGAACGTAGGACGTAATAGGAGGTTTATCCCTTAAGGTAAGTGAGAGGTGACAATAACGTGCAAGTTAGTACCGCACCCCTCTTATCGCAAAACTCGTAATCTAGCCGATACTTCTTACCAAAATTATATTTACAATACTTTATAGTAAAACATTTAACAGAGCAAATATAAAACACTTGATTGTATTTAATAATTTTTATTCCTAAACATCTCTAACCTGAAAAGTTGTATTGCAAAAGAAAAAAAAAATTGATAATATACAATAACAATAAAATGGTTCAATTCAAACTCAGAAAAACGAGAACATTTGCAGAAAATTTACAATAATCTGAGCAGAATTTTATTTTTGGGATCATTTCCAAGTCAGATATACAGTAATTTGCAAGGTCATAAGATCCCCTAACATTTAGACAATAATTGTGATTTTTGTATATCTGCAAACTTTTCTTAAAAAAATTAAATTAAAATGTTTCACTTTTTTTAGCTAAAGGTCTCTGAGGACAAAATTCCAATAAGAAGTGCAAAGGTCAACCACAGAAATGTTTGGATAAATACCAGAGAATTCTTAAGTTGCTAAGGCATTCCTGCTCATTTTTTTCTAAGCAAATCATATGATGCACACATTAAATAAATAGTAGTGTATTTTAGAATGAGTAGGTGAAATTATATGTCAATCTTGCTGAAATAAAGATATAACAAAAAATAAATAAATTATTAAACATACATATTGTATATAGGAGGGTCATTACCTGGGTTCAATTTAAAAATGAATTTCTAAGGAGAGCAGCAAATAAACAAAATTGAATGCCTATTTTTTTACCGTTATAAGCCATAAAATGGATGAACGTTATAATGAATTTAACAAAAGTAATAAATAAATGCACATTTTCAGGCTACTGTCTTAAAAGAAAATTTGATTTTCATTCATAATTAATACAGCGCATACAATTTAAAACAAATTTCCAATTAACTTTTATTATAAAATTTAAATTATATTTATGGTATGGTTCACTACTGGGAGCTAGCTTAACACATTGAGTGAGCCAAAGACAGCAGACATACATGTGCGGCCACCAATCAGGAGCTAGCTCATATATGTGCTTTTGATCCTACCTAGGTATGCTTTCAACAAAGGATACCAAGACAATGAAGCAAAATAAATTATAAATATAAATTGGAAAGCTGTTTAAAATTGTATGCTGTGTCTGAACTACGAAAGTTGACTTTACTGCCACTTTAAGGGATATTATTGTTCTGATTATTTTAGCTCTTCTTTCCCGTACATAGGTCTAGATTGCATAAAATTTGCTTCTGAAACTATCTCAAAGAAAAAAATTGCAGCAACATCTCAACTTGAAAATTGTGTAATTGATAAAGACTTGTAACTACCACTTGCCATAGCCCAGAGATGAGATATGGGGGGGGGGGGCGAATTATTAAGCACCGTATGGTGCCTAATACATCTGTTTCCGAGCGAGCCTTCCGTGGTCTTAATACTGCTGCTCTTTAACTGGTCCGCCGCCTCTGAGCGGCGGACAGAAATGAACCAGATCAGATACGTTCGGGTTAATTGACACCCCCTACTAGCGGCTGCGAATCTGCAGGAGGCAGCATTGCACAAACAGTTCATCATAACTGCTTGTGTAATGCTAAATGCCGACAGCGTATGTTGTTGGCATTCAGCGATGTCTGTCGGACATGATCCGCTGAGCAGATCATGTCGGACAGACATATGATAAATTGGCCCCATGGACTCCATTTTGATCAATTTAAGTGCATCTTTCTCACAATGTTTAACTTCTCAACACATAGAAGAAGTTCCAAAGTAAAATATATAAAATAGTACTGTAGTGGTAATTGTATACCAGATTATTAAAAACTAAAAAGGGTCATCCACCTTATAAAAATATTTTATTAGAAGACAAATAATATAGGCATGAAAATAACAAGAAATTATTACAAGCTGCAAAAGTATTAAACAAGCCTTCAATAAAATACCAGAAATTACAACATCCAGTCCACATTTCTACAGGGCATCTCTAGCTACCATATCCCCAATTTGGGCAAAACTACTAGCTAAATGTAAAAATTTCAGATAATTTATCACAGGAAAAAGTTGGTTGTATACTAAGCCAAAATCTCTAATGTGTGCTTTGTCGCTCTGTCTAAGTTCAGCCATCTTTCAGAGAGAGAGAAGGAGAGAAAGAGAGAGAGAGAGAGAGAGAGAGAGAGAGAGAGAGAGAGAGAAAAAGAATGTGTTGGTAACTAGTTGCCCGCCATTGAATACTAAATTCACTAGGTTGCACCCTATTATAAACTATTAAAAGACTACAAAAGAGTGTCTTTCTTAGACAAAGGATAGGAAAAAGCCTCCTCTACAGTTTTGCATATGTTTATATTTTACACAATATAGTTTTAGAATTAACTATGGGCTAGATTAAAAGTGGAGCACTAAATTATCGCGCTCTCGCAAACAGGCAAATTCGCCCATTTGCGGGAGTGCGATAATTAACCAGCCATTACAATTGGCTGGTTATTGCTACTGCAAAATCACGGTAGCAATTAACGCTCAGAAAATTAACCAGAGATTTAATCTCTGGTTCATTTTCTAAAAGTGCCCCAAATGCCCTCAAAATAGAGGGCATTATGTTTTATTATTATTATTATTATCGGTTATTTGTAGAGCGCCAACAGATTCTGCAGCGCTATAAACAAAGGCGGAGTACATCAAAACATTTATAGATATCAAATGGGTAGAGGGCCCTGCAAGAGTTGCACTGTTGTAGTCAGCTCTTAAGAAGGTGATCTACAAACAGCTGGACTCTTAGGCTTACATGCTAAGGGGGTTCAGGGGATAGCAATGGATGAGAGGAACTGGTATAAAGAAAGGTTAGTGTAGGTTGTATGCATCCCTGAACAGTAGAGTCTTAAGGGAGCACTTGAAGCTTTTAAAACTAGGGGAGAGTCTTGTGGAGCGAGGCAGAGAGTTACACAAGATGTGAGCCAGTCTGAAAGAGTGGATTAAAACCTTAGTTGTGTCTTGTGTATGGAAATGTTTTAGAGATGTTTATAAGGTGGAAGTTGGTAGGCTTTAGACAAGGACTGAATGTGAGGAGTGAAAGAAAGATCTGAGTCAAATGTGACCACAAGACATCGGGCATGCTGGGTAGGGGTAATAATGGAGTTCGCCGTATAGAGAGATTAGGAGTGGAGATTTTGGATGAAGGGGGGAAATAAGGAGCTCAGGTTTGGAGAGATTTAGCTTGAGGTAGTGAGAGGACATCTAAGAAGAGATGTGAGAAAGACAGTTAGTGACACGGGTTAGCAAGGAAGGAGATAGGACTGGTGCAGAGAAGTAAATTTTGGTGTCATCGGCATACAAATGATATTGGAAACTGTGGGACTAAATTAGGGAACCTAATGATGACGTGTAGATTGAGAAGAGAAGGGGACCGAGGACAGAGCCTTGCGGTACCCCGATAGAAAGTGCTGACGGGACAGAGGAGGCCACAGAGAAGACTACACTAAAGATACGGTTTGACAGGTAGGTAGAGAACCACAAGAGGGCTGTGTCACAAATGCCAAAGGATTGGAGGGTTTGGAGCAAAAGAGGGTGGTCAACAGTATCAAAAGCTGTGGACAGATCAAGGAGGATAAGCAGAGAGAAGTGACCTTTTGATTTTGCTGTAAGTAGGTCATTGGTAACTGTAACAATTGCTGTCTCTGTGGAGTGATGGGGATGAAATCTAGATTGCAGTGGGTCTAGGAGGGAGTTTAATGTAAGGAAATGGGATAAGCATGCATACACTAGCTTTACGAGAAGCTTTGAGGCAAGAGGGATGAGGGAAATTGGGCGGTAGTTGGATGGGGAGGTTGGATCAAGATAAGGTTTTTTGAGGATAGGTGTGACCAGTGCATGTTTCAGAGATGAGGGAAATATATCGGTGCTGAGGGAGAGGTTGAAAGTGTGTGTAAGTATAGGGGTAAGAGTAGAAGAGAGGGAGGGAAGATAGATTGGTAAGGGCAAGAAAAAGGAGGAGAAGGATGAGAGGAGAGGTTCGAGGGAATTAGCAAGCTGTTGCTGATCTAATGACATTATGCTTCTATGAAGTTTGGTGTGAGGAGTAGAAGGAGGGAGAGCTTAGGGAGGGATGATATGTTGCAAGTGAGGAGATGGTGGTCAGAAAGAGGAAAAGAGGAGTTTGTGAAGTTTGAAATAGTGCATCTATAACTAAAGATCAGGTCAAGAGAGTGACCGTCTTTGTGAGTGGGAGAATCAGTTCATTGTGACAAACCAAAAGAGGAAGTGAGTTGCAGAAGTTGTTTTGCAGAGGAGGCAGTGAGATTGTTAAGAGGGATGTTGAAGTTGCCAAGAATGAGTGCAGGGGTGTCTGAGAAAAGAAAATAAGGTAGCCGGGCAGCCAAGTGATCTAGAAATTGAGTTGAGGAGCCGGGGGTCAGTATATGACTGCAACATGTATAGAGAGGGGAGAGAATAAGCGAATCATGTGGGTTTCGAATGAGGAAAATGTGAGGGAAAAGATGGGTTGTATTTGTTGAAAGGTGCAACGAGGGGAAAGTAAAATACCTACACTACCTCCTTGTCTATTACCAGACCTAGGAGTGTGACTGAAGTGGAGACCCCCATGTGACAGAGCAGCAGTGGATGCTGTGTCTAGGGGAGAGAGCCAGGTTTCTGTTAGGGCCAGAATGTTGAGGGAGCAGGAGATAAAGAGATCATGTATAGAAGTGAGCTTGTTGCAAACAGAGCAAGAGTTCCAGAGTGCACAAGTTAAAGGGGTAGTGGCTTTAGATGCAAGAGGAATGTGAGTGAGGTTGCCAGAGTTTTGTTTTCTGAGTCTATGGAATGGTACACATGAATGTGCATGGCTAGGAAGTTGTTGTGGACCAGGATTAGGGGAGATGTCACCAGCAAGAGGGAGAGTGACATGAGATGAGATACAGATTTGCAGTAAAGAGACTGTTTTTGAGACGAGGTGCAGGGGAGAGAGAGAGTGTTTAGGAATAGGTTAAGTTCATGAGTACAAAAGTAATGTGATTTTAAGAGAGATGGGTTAATGAACAGTGCAGGTGGAGAGGGAGAAGGATCTTATTAAAAAAAATCTAGCAGTTTTGGGGCTTTAAAGTTTAGAAAAAAAGTGGCACTGAAAAGTTCCTTTACATTGCAGTCTGTGGGAACTGTGTGTTCTCATAGACCGCAATGTGAATGTATATATATTAATATATACATATATATATTTATGATTTAATATGTGTAAGTTAATATGTGCAACGAAGGGGGTAAGTCGCGCATCTGACAGCATCAGAATGAGGCTCCTATAGGAGCCTATGGAAGCGTGCTCTCGTTCACTAGTATTAAAAAGTGGAGCGCTAATATCGATTGCATGCAAGTAATATTTAGCGTTCCACTTGTAATCTAGCCCTATGTGAATATTCTAGGGATAAATTCTCTGGTTTTATGACACAAGTACATTCATTTTTAACATACACACAAAAGGAAACCTGAAAACTGTTAAGTTAAAGAGAAATAAAAATGAGACAACCTTGTCAGCTTGACCACACGGTGAGACACTTCACATGAGCAATAAAGTCTTTTTCTGTATTCTTGAATGAGGTTCGTTCTATCCAGCAAGACTATTTTATCTTAATTCAGACAAGCAAATAGTTTACAATAATCGTTACATAGCCTGTTTAAAAGGACAAGAAACCCAATTTTTTTTCTTTCATGTTTCAGACACAATTGTAAGCAGCTTTACGATTTATTTTTTTACTATTATCAAACTTGCAAATAGATCTTGGTGACCTTGGTTAAAGAAACAGTAATGCACTACTCAGAATTAGCTGAACACATCACAAGAACCAATGAGAAGAGCAATATGGGGGGTAGTTATCAAGCCGTCTACTTTACCTGCCTTCGCCGGTTCAATACGCCCGCCTAAGCTCACCTACCATTGCCGCCGCGGACCTGCAAAATTTCGCCTAAGTTATCAAAAAAGCTGTCAAAAAGCCGCGCACCAAGTACGGGGCGATGAGCAGCGGACTGTGAGAGTTATCATTCATCCGATCTCGCTGCTCTTCGGCTTTTTGACAGCTTTATTGATACCCCTGTCACTAAGCACCCACGCTAACTACACTGTTCTACCCCCTATACCGGCGCCCCCGGAGCCCCCTGCATCTCAATAAAGTTATTAACAACTAAACCGCCGCTCCTAGACCCCACCGCAACTCTTATAAATGTATTAACCCCTAAACCGCCGCTCCCGGACACTGCCGCCACCTACATTATACCTAGTAACCCCTATCCTGCCCCCCCTATACCGCCGCCACCTATAATAAAGTTATTAACCCCTATCCTGCGGATCCCGGACCTCGCCGCAACTAAATAAATAGTTTAACCCCTAAATCGCCGCTCCCGGACCCCGCCGCAACCTATATTAAACTTATTAACCGCTAATCTGCCCCCCCTACACCGTCGCCACCTATAATAAATTTATTAACCCCTATCCTGCCCCCCCTACACCGCCGCAAATGTAATAAAATTATTAACCCCTAAACCTAAGTTTAACCCTAACCCTAACACCCCCCTAACTTAAATATTAATTAAATAAATCTAAATAATATTTCTCTTATTAACTAAGTTAATCCTATTTAAAACTAAATACTTACCTTTATAATAAACCCTAATATAGCTACAATATAAATAATAATTATATTGTAGCTATCTTAGGATTTATTTTTATTTTACAGGCAAATTTCAATTTATGTTAACTAGGTACAATAGCTATTAAATAGTTATTAACTATTTAATAGCTACCTAGTTAAAATAAAGAGAAATTAACCTGTAAAATAAAAATTAAGCTAAGTTACAATTACACCTAACACTACACTATACTTTAATAAATTATTCCTATTTAAAACTAAATACTTACCTGTAAAATAAACCCTAAGATAGCTACAATATAATTAATAATTACATTGTAGCTATTTTAGGATTTATATTTATTTTACAGGTAACTTTGTATTTATTTTAGCTAGTTAGAATAGTTATTAAATAGTTATTAACTACAGTATTTAATAACTACCTAGCTAAAAGAAATACAAAATTACCTGTAAAATAAATCCTAACCTAAGTTACAATTAAAACTAACACTACACTATCATTAAATTAATTAAATAAATTACCTACAAATAACTACAATTAAATACAATTAAATAAACTAACTAAAGTACAAAAAATAAAAAAAGCTAAGTTACAAACATTTAAAAAATATTACAACAATTTTAAGCTACTTACACCTAATCTAAGCCCCCTAATAAAATAACAAAGCCCCCCAAAATAAAAAAATGCCCTACCCTATTCTAAATTAAAAAGTTACCAGCTCTTTTACCTTACCAGCCCTTAAAAGGGCCTTTGCGGGGCATGCCCCAAAGAATTCTGCTCTTTTGCCTGTAAAAGAAAAATACAACCCCCCCAACATTAAAACCCACCACCCACATACCCCTTATCTAACCCAAACCCCCCTTAAATAAACCTAACACTACCCCCCTGAAGATCATCCTACCTTGAGTTGTCTTCAGCCAGCCGACCACCGATAGAACCGAAGAGGAGAGGTTTGGGTTAGATTAGGGGTATGTGGGTGGTGGGTTTTAATGTTGGGGGGGGGGTTGTATTTTTCTTTTACAGGCAAAAGAACAGAATTCTTTGGGGCATGCCCCGCAAAAGGCCCTTTTAAGGGCTGGTAAGGTAAAAGAGCTGGTAACTTTTTAATTTAGAATAGGGTAGGGCATTTTTTTTATTTTGGGGGGCTTTGTTATTTTATTAGGGGGCTTAGATTAGGTGTAAGTAGCTTAAAATTGTTGTAATATTTTTTAAATGTTTGTAACTTATTTTTTTTATTTTTTGTAACTTTAGTTAGTTTATTTAATTGTATTTAATTGTAGTTATTTGTAGGTAATTTATTTAATTAATTTAATGATAGTGTAGTGTTAGTTTTAATTGTAACTTAGGTTAGGATTTATTTTACAGGTAATTTTGTATTTCTTTTAGCTAGGTAGTTATTAAATTGTTAATAACTATTTAATAACTATTCTAACTAGCTAAAATAAATACAAAGTTACCTGTAAAATAAATATAAATCCTAAAATAGCTACAATGTAATTATTAATTATATTGTAGCTGTCTTACACCTAGATTTAGAGTTCTGCGTTAGCCGTCAAAACCAGCGTTAGGGGCTCCTAACGCTGGTTTTGGGCTACCGCTGGTATTTAGAGTCGTGTAGGTAAAGGTCTAACGCTCACTTTGCAGCCGCGACTTTTCCATACCGCAGATCCCCCTACGCCATTTGCGTATCCTATCTTTTCAATGGGATCTTTCTAACGCCATTATTTAGAGTCTTGGCTGAAGTGAGCGTTAGAAATCTAGTGACAAGACTCCAGCCGCAGAGAAAAGCCAGGAGTTAAGAGCTTTCTGGGCTAACGCCGGTTCATAAAGCTCTTAACTACTGTGCTCTAAAGTACACTAACACCCATAAACTACCTATGTACCCCTAAACCGAGGCCCCCCCCACATCGCCGACACTCTAATAAAATGTTTTAACCCCTAATCTGCCGACCGCACACCGCCGCAACCTACATTATACCTATGTACCCCTAATCTGCTGCCCCTAACACCGCCGACCACTATATTATATTTATTAACCCCTAATCTGCCGCCCCCAACGTCGCCGCCACCTACCTACAATTATTAACCCCTAATCTGCCGACCGGACCTCACCGCTACTATAACAAAGTTATTAACCCCTAATCCGCCTCACTCCCGCCTCAAAAACCCTATAATAAATAGTATTAACCCCTAATCTGCCCTCCCTAACATCACCGACACCTATTGGCTGATCGGAACAGCCAATAGAATGCAAGCTCAATCTGATTGGCTGATTGGACTTGAATCTGATTGGCTGATTCCATCAGCCAATCAGAATTTTCCTACCTTAATTCCGATTGGCTGATAGAATCCTATCAGCCAATCGGAATTCGAGGGATGCCATCTTGGATGACGTCCCTTAAAGGAACCGTCATTCGTCGGGAAGTCGTCGGCCAGGATGGATGTTCCACGTCGGCGGGATGAAGATGGAGCCGGAAGAAAGAAGATTGAAGATGCCGCTTGATAGAAGACTTCAGCCGGATGATGAACCTCTTCAGCCCCCACTTGGATCAAGACTTCAGCCGGATGATGGACCTCTTTAGCCCCCGCTTGGATCAAGACTTCAGCCGGATGATGGACCTCTTCAGCCCCCGCTTGGGCTTGGATGAAGACATCGCCCGGATTGGATGAAGACTTCAGACCCTCTTCTGGATGGATCGGTGATACCCGGCGTGGTGAAGACAAGGTAGGGAGATCTTCAGGGGCTTAGTGTTAGGTTTATTTAAGGGGGGTTTGGGTTAGATTAGGGGTATGTGGGTGGTGGGTTGTAATGTTGGGGGGGTATTGTATGTTTTATTTTACAGGCAAAAGAGCAGAATTCTTTGGGGCATGCCCCGCAAAAGGCCCTTTTAAGGGCTGGTAAGGTAAAAGAGCTTTTCTATTTTTATTTTAGAATAGGGTAGGGCATTTTTTTATTTTGGGGGGCTTTGTTATTTTATTAGGGAGCTTAGAGTAGGTGTAATTAGCTTAAAATTGTTGTAATATTTTTATAATGTTTGTAAATTATTTTTTTATTTTTTGTAACTTAGTTCTTTTTTATTTTTTGTACTTTAGTTAGTTTATTTAATTGTATTTATTTGTAGGTATTTGTATGTAATTAATTTATTGATAGTGTAGGGTTTAATTGTAGATAATTGTAGGTAGTTTATTAAATTTATTTATTGAGAGTGTAGTGTTAGGTTTAATTGTAACTTAGGTTAGGATTTATTTTACAGGTAATTTTGTAATTATTTTAACTAGGTAGCTATTAAATAGTTATTAACTATTTAATAGCTATTGTACCTGGTTAAAATAAATACAAAGTTGCCTGTAAAATAAATATTAATCCTAAAATAGCTACAATATAATTATTATTTATATTGTAGCTTTATTAGGGTTTATTTTACAGGTAAGTATTTAGCTTTAAATAGGAATAATTTATTTAATAAGAAATAATTTATTTCGTTAGATAAAAATTATATTTAATTTAGGGGGGTGTTAGGGTTAGGGTTAGACTTAGCTTTAGGGGTTAATACATTTATTAGAGTAGCGGCGAGGTCTGGTCGGCAGATTAGGGATTAATACTTGAAGTTAGGTGTCGGTGATGTTAGGGAGGGCAGATTAGGGGTTAATACTATTTATTATAGGGTTTTTGAGGCAGGAGTGAGGCGGATTAGGGGTTAATAACTTTATTATAGTAGCGGTGAGGTCCGTTCGGCAGATTAGGGGTTAATAATTGTAGGTAGGTGGCGGCGACGTTGGGGGCGGCAGATTAGGGGTTAATAAATATAATATAGGGGTCGGCGGTGTTAGGGGCAGCAGATTAGGGGTACATAGGTATAATGTAGGTTGCGGCGGTGTACAGAGCGGCAGATTAGGGGTTAATAATAATATAGACAACAAGGAAGAATGGTATAAAGGATACCAGACTTCCCAAAGTATGCACTTACAGCACTCTAGGTCTAAACTAAGGGTTGGGATTTCTCAACAGGATATTAAAATATAACTTTTATTGATATTAGAATTAAAAAACCAAAATTGTTTGGTTAATACACACACAATTAAAATTTGCTCCAGTGCCCAAATCAGTGTAATAAGTTCCACGTTAGATCACAATTTATAATAATTCGGCCTGAATAAATTCACCAGTGATAGTGATCTAAATAATTCAGTAAATACACTAGGTAATGGTTACCACTATAGTATTAGTCTAAATAATAGAGCTAATGTAAAGGTTCTAATCCAGGTAGTGTAAACCCACCTTGATAGACTTCTACTATCATAATTCAGTATAATGTGTAATCTCAAAGTTATGAGTATTATATATTAATAATAACTATCAAAGAGTAGGGGGAATAGTGAATTAAATATTCACAAAAAAGGTTTGAACAGTTGTAACCTGGGCTATAGTTTTAGCCTATACACTTGTATAAATAGCAATGTGTGCGTGCTTGGTGTTACTGTAGTTTTTTATGTTTCATTAAGCACATATTCCTAGAAACTGGAATACGGTTATTGTCACGATAAATATGGTTCTGTGTCGCCCAGACCTCCGATCTAGCCACATATGTTCAATTAAAGTTATTAAATAATTTGACCCTGATTAGTCCATACAGCAATTGCTGCGAAAATGCTATGGCTCATATTAATCGGTCTTCCTAAATTTAGGGCATATACTTCATAGCAAACTTATTCTGCAATGATTCAGGCGCCTCCCAGATTCTATTGATTGACAAATGTCCCAAGGTTCCTTCACAATACCATAGGTTATTCTGGGCCAATATACAGCAAGATTGCCAATGTGTGGGAGTTCAAATTATGTGCCCTGTGGCATAGCCAATGTTATGATTCACAAGTATTATAATTCTCACTCATTGGTCTGTAAAATTATTTTGGTACATATTCATTCATATACTGGGTTTATAGCTCTAGTTAGATTTGGCACAACCCACTTTCACTCAATGCTTTATAAGATTCAGTTTGTGTTCGGTGTCAGCGATACACCATATAGTAATATCGAAAACGCTGAAAGCTGAGTTTGAAGTTAAAGCTTGGTCTAGCGCAACCCAGATTATATGATTAAAGTTAAATGTCCATTATTTTCTAATACGAATCACCATTGTAACACACATTCATTCCCACAATTCGATTTGACAATAAAAGTAAGTCTAATCTGGCACAACCCAGGTTATATAAGTAGTGATTATCTTACAGTTTATAGTTATTTCGCAACTATGTTGCAAGTTAATATATAAATTTCAGTTTGAGCGCCGTGTGGCACAGCAAACGCTGTGGCTATCAGGCAGTATCAATCACCCTCATACGTCTGTGAGGTCTTACAATGCATGCTCATTCATACAGCGGTTTGGTAGTTTAAGTTAAAACTGGCACAACCCAGTTACTATAACAGTATCTACGGCGTAGCGTATAATTATTGAAAGACTAAATTAGCAGCTTAATGAAATAAAGTCTGGCACAACCCAGGCTGTATGGATATAACTTGTTAATATGTGTAAAGTAAGAACGGTATTTTGACTATAAGCACCATGTAACAGTCCCTACTCAGTACACTGACCCGGATAGATCAAATATCTATAATTAGCTCTATAGTTGCGGTAACCCTACACTCCACATGATTTGGCAGTACTGGGCTTATTTAAAATACATAGAAAAATAGAGCGTGAACGAGTTCAACACTCTCCCCTGACGCGTTTTGCCCGATTGGGCTTTATCAAAGTTAATAATAATATGCAGGGGTCAGCGATAGCGGGGTGGGCAGATTAGGGGTTAATAAGTGTAAGGCTAGGGGTGTTTAGACTCGGGGTACATGTTAGGGTGTTAGGTGCAGACTTAGGAAGTGTTTCCCCATAGGAAACAATGGGGCTGCGTTAGGAGCTTTTTTACAGGTGTTAGGTTTTTTTTTCAGCTCAAACTGCCCCATTGTTTCCTATGGGGGAATCGTGCACGAGCACGTTTTTGAAGCTGGCCGCGAACGTAAGCACCGCTGGTATTTAGAGTTGCAGTGGTGGTAAATTATGCTCTACGCTCCCTTTTTGGAGCCGAACTTAGCCCTTTTGTGAACTCTAAATACTAGCGGTATTTAAAATGTGCGGGGGAAAAAAAGCACGCGTAGCTAACGCACCCCTTTGGCCGCAGAACTCTAAATCTAGGCGTTAGGGTTTATTTTACAGGTAAGTATTTAGTTTTAAATAGGAATAATTTATTAAAGTATAGTGTAGTGTTAGGTGTAATTGTAACTTAGGTTAGTTTTTATTTTACAGGTAAATTTCTCTTTATTTTAGCTAGGTAGCTATTAAATAGTTAATAACTATTTAATAGCTATTGTACCTAGTTAAAATAAATTGAAAGATGCCTGTAAAATAAAAATAAATCCTAAAATAGCTACAATATAATTATTATTTATATTGTAGCTATATTAGGGTTTATTTTAAAGGTAAGTATTTAGTTTTAAATAGGATTAATTTAGTTAATAAGAGAAATATTATTTAGATTTGTTTAATTAATATTTAAGTTAGGGGGTGTTAGGGTTAGTGTTAGACTTAGGTTTAGGGGTTAATAATTGTATTACAATGGCGGCAGTGTAGGGGGGCAGATTAGGGGTTAATAAGTTTAATGTAGGTTGCGGCGGGGTCCGGGAGCGGCGGTTTAGGGGTTAAACTATTTATTTAGTTGCGGCGAGGTCCGGGATCCGCAGGATAGGGGTTAATAACTTTATTATAGGTGGCGACGGTATAAGGGGAGCAGGATAGGGGTTAATAGGTAAAATGTAGGTGGCGGTGGGCTCCGGGAGCGGCGGTTTAGGGGTTAACATATTTATTATAGTGGCGGTGGGCTCCGGGAGCGGTGGTTTAGGGGGTAATACATTTATTTAGTTGCCGCAGTGTAGGGGGGGGGGGCAGATTAGGGGTGTTTAGACTCAGGGTACATGTTAGGGTGTTAGGTGTAGACAGCTCCCATAGAAATCAATGGGATGTCTGGCAGCAGCGAACATGAACTTTCGCTATGGTCAGACTCTCATTGATTCCTATTGGATCCGCCGCCAGGGCGGCGGTTTGAAAACCAGGTACGCTGGTCCGGAAAAGTGCCGAGCGTACCTGCTAGTTTTTTGATAACTAGCAAAAGTAGTCAGATAGTGCCGCACTTGTGTGCGGAACATCTGGAGTGACGTAAGAATCGATCTGTGTCAGACTGAGTCCGGCGGATCGAAGCTTACATAACTAAATTCTACTTTTGCCGGTATCTAGGGCTTGATAACTAAGGCGAATCAGCCTCGCCACAAATACACTGCGGAATTCCAGCGTATTTGAGGTTGACGGCTTGATAACTAGGGGCCTATATGTGCAGCCATCAATCAGCAGCTAGCTCACAGTAGTGCATTGCTGCTCCTCAGCCTACCTAGGTATGCTTTTCAACAAAGGATACAAAGAGAAGTAAGTAAATTAGATAACGGAAGTAAATTGGAAAGTTTTTTTTAAAATTGCATGTTCTATCTGAATCATGAATGTTTAATTTTGACTTTATTGTTAAATTCCCGAAATGTTGCAGATGTAATTGTTTTTTCACCTTTCTTATGCTTCACTTTTGATGTACAAGATGTCATGTATATGGGCACTTAACATAATTATATGATAGGGACTTCCACTAAAAGAATACATGCAATTTACGTAACTCTTTGTGAATCCCAACTATGGTATTATTAAAAGTATTTAGCCCTCACAGTAAATCTGGGTAATATTATTAAATGTTATATGTAGTAATGCATTATTGATAACACATGGCATTTGGATATTTAAAGCACCATGCTTTTCCAGTTATAAATCTAAAGAGATCTGGGGCTGTTCATGAGAGTTCAATGACATTATGAGATTTTTTTTTCATAATAAAAATACTAAGAATAATTGCGCTTAGTAAAAGAAGACAAACGGATGCATTTAAAGTACTTTTCGGGTTGTATAGAGCAAAGTCGTGTATACATTGCTAGACGTAAAGCACAAAATGCAAAGCCTAAAACACAAAATATAGAGTACAAAGTCTAAATCTAATAAAGGTTCAAATACAAAATCTGACATGAATAATATATAAAATACAACATATAATTATAAGAAAACTCTCATTTAATGAAATGTCATATTGAAATCCATTTGTCTCTCCTTCAAACGTGAATATCTTTTGAGAATGTGCACCTCTGATTCTTTTTAAAGAAGTTCCCATGTTGTGTACAAGTTGAAAATATACCATATATAACTCCAGATTAATGATAGAAAAAAATCAAATCAATGATACACTCTCAACACACGAGTATTTATTTAACCAGACTAGTTGCATCAGAGAATAGTTGTCATGGAACTATAAATCTTTATTTGCCATGTTATTTCTTGCATTATTGGGCTGGTGATACATGAAGAGTTCAGACTATTTTCTTCTTATTGATCTCTAGTAGCAGAATAATGGGCATAAAAGTCTAAACAAATCTGAGAGTTGGGAAGAGGATGAAGCCTGGGAGGGATGAGCCAGGAAAATGGAGGACAAGATTGAACAAATGAGATTGTATTTTTTTTACTGCCACTTGATCTAAAAAAAATCAACTATATTTCATAGAGATACTGAAGAGTGTCCCTACCATTAACTAATAAATCCCCTTAATGTAGAGCACCTTGTCACACAAACATGGTGGCCAATCATACAAATCTTTGCTCAATAGCCATAACACCACTCCTTCCTCATTGCTGGTGAGGAAAGAATATAGTGTGAGTGACGCCAGCTCAGATAAATAAACAAAACCTTGCTGCACACTGGAAATAAGGGTGAAGGGTATAACTGTGTTGCTTGCCCTTTATGTCTACTCTAACTTAATGTTCTCTAGCCTGTCCAGTGAGATAGTGGAGCGGCCATAGAGTGTGAACTTCTTACCTCCATAATCCACTGGGTCCAGGCAGAAGCATCAACTACAAAGTGCAGAAACTAAAGTATACATATAGAGGCTAATTATTCAAAGCTGCCTTATGCCTCATTGTCGCTAAGTTGAATACTCAATCAAATACTGTACATTTTGTCACTCAACCAAATTTTCTGTGGAGCTCTGTAGTGTAGTCTAATAAATACACTGTCTATTACATTATACTTAGTATATTCTTTTTATAGATTACTCTTTTTTATGTGCCCCAAATTCTTTTGGATGGACATTTGTTTTAAATCAAATGCAAGTACAACTGAGGGAAGCAGCACATTTTACTATAGGAATACAACTGTTAACCCCCCTTAGTGAATATTGTTCATAACATGGCTTTAATGTCTCAGCATTCATGATAAATTAATTTTGATATTAAAGGGACAATGCACTGTAAAATAGTTTTTTCTATTAAGCAGAGGGAATTTTGGGCTAAACTATCCCTTTAAGTTTGTGGCTTAAAAAGATTCTGTGTTAAACAAGGGTGAATTATGTTCAATGCAGTTCTTTATGAATTTAAATGACTTCTTATACCAGCTGTAGATTATAAAATATTTGATACATTGCATTTTTAGATTTATTTGTGTATATGAAGTAGTTGTTCTTTTGCTTTTAAACCCCAGCCTATTACAAAGGGTTGAGCTTGCAGGTAATATCAGATCTCATTATCACTTTGTGTATACATATTTGCTTCCATATCTTATATTTATCTTTAAACCAAAGATCAATGCTTAGAGAGAACAATGGAAAATTGGCATTTTATTACTTGACTATCCTGCAACCCCCCTGAGAGTGTAATTTCTTCTGTTGGCTGTGTTTACTTAGGCTTATCAATAGCGTTGACTCCAGTATAGAAGCTTTCAGTATAGGTAAGGGTTACAACCTAAATCAGCTATTTCAAATACTGAAATAGGAGTAAAGGAGCTACTTGTAAGCAATTTATTACACACCAGAAGGTAAAATGGATCATTGGGAATAATTTTAAGCAGAGAAACTTTTGGGATAAACTATCCCTTTAAGTTTGTGGCTTATGAAGATTCTGTGTTAAACAAGGGTAGATTATGTTCAATGCAGTTCTTTATGAATTTTGAAGCTCACTGTGCCTCAAAGGTTTCAAAGGAGACTAGCATTAAAATCCTGTGAAAACGTTTTAAAGGAGAACTGAACCTAACCTTTTTCTTTTATGATTAAGATAGAGCATGACATTTTAAGCAACTTTCTAATTTACTCCTATTATCAAATGTTCTTCATTCTCTTTGTATCTTTATTTGAAATGCAAGAATGTAAGTTTAGATGCCGGCCCATTTTTGGTGAACAACCTGTGTTGTTATTGGTGATTGGTGGATAAATTAATCGACCAATAAAAAAGTGCTGCCCAGAGTACTGAACCAAAAAAAACAAAAAAAAAAAAAAGCTTAGATGCCTTCTTTTTCAAATAAAGATAGCAAGAGAATGAAGAAAAATTGATATTAGGGCCTCTATTTAACAAAGTCTGGCGGACCTCCGTATTCAGCATTGCACCAGCAGCTCACAAAAGCTTCTGGCACAACGCCGCCCCCTGCAGACTCACGGCCAATGGGCCGCCAGCAGGGAGGTGTCAATCAACCTGATCGTACTCGATCGGGTTGAATGCCGGCGATGTCTGTCCACCTGCTCAGAGCAGGCGGACAGGTTATGGAGAAGCGGTCTTTGTGACCGCTGCTTCATAACTGCTGTTTCTGCCGAGCCTGCAGGCTCGCCAGAAACACGGGGCATCAAGATCCATTTGGAGCTTGATAGATAGGCCCCTAGGAGTAAATTGGAAAGTTGCTTAAAATTGCATGCTCTATCTGAATCATGAAATAAAAAAATTGGGTTCAGTATCCCTTTAAGGCTGCTCTCGAGTTGCGGTCTCCTCTCAGCCCTCATTAAGTCAGTTTGAGAGAGAGCAAAATGCAAAAAAAAAAAAAAACACTTCTAGCCAAGTTATTTTTTTTTTTAATTTTTACTTTATGGGTGCACACATTGGAAGGTTGTGGGAGACCCCAAAAGTAGCTGTGATAGCTAAATATTCAAAGCAGATATCCCTTTAATTGAGTAGAACTACACAGAGACTAGCATTACATTAAAAATAACCTCTCTACTTTAAAATAAAATAAATCTGTGAAAAATAGCACACATTATGAATAAAACTCTGTATACTTACAAAAAATCCTGGTGTCTGCATTAGTGTTAAATCAAAATAAATTATAATTGCTTTCAACATTTGCTATAAATACTTTTAATATCTCATCAGGCAATATATTTATGTCTAACAGTTGGATACTGCTAATAGTAACTTGCTAAAGCAGGCGTTCTATTTAGGACAGATCTCCTGGAGTTTAAAGAGGAGCTGATAACTAAATATTAAAAAGCCCCTTACAACTATAGACACAGAAGAAAAACTTCAAATAATGGTCCCTCCATAGCCACTAGTTTTAATACTTGCTTTCTGAAATGCAGTCATACTCTACTAATATTGCCTGCAGTTCTTTTATAGAAATAAAAATATATATGTAAATATTTTTATCTACAGAATTGATGGATATATACGTATTTGAAAATGTTAAGAAATAACATAATCTTGAACCAGCTCAGCTATAACTCTAGACTGTTGCTGTGCAATATTTTAATACAAAATAGACACACAGAAACAAAATTGTCTTTTGCAGCAGTATTGCAAGATATACAACTCACATAATATATCTGGGCAAACATTATCAAGACCTAAGTCTAGAAATGCAAATATAATGCACACAAAAAAGCTGGGTTGCATATGAGTGTACCGCTGAATGAAAGGCAAAATAGTCCAGTTTCCATTTTGAAAGATGGAATCCCTGGTTCAGTGATTTTAAATCCAGAACTGGTCTGAAAGTACCTTCCTTCTTTGAAACAATGAAGAGATTTGAATAAAAACAAAAATAAAAACAATTACTCCTATAGCTTCCACATCTGAGAAAGAATGGAAAAAAGCTTGAGCTCTCTGGGAGGCCTTGTTCTGAATACTATTCAATATCCCTGAGAAATTATAATAAAAAACAAGGAATCCGGAACAGACTGAAACCAAGCCTCCTGAAAGAGAGTTAATTTGCCCCCCCCCCTACTAGAACTTCTGGATCGGGGGCAGCACCTTCATGCAGATTTGGTAGTAGGGATAGATTTCTTACCATGCTTTGACTTGTTCCAGTTAGCCCCGTGTATTATAAGGCGTCCAGACAACTTCTCAACTTGAGAAGCTGCCTGCATGCCTTCACTGCACATGGGCAGCTGGCCCGTATGCAGTATTAAGCACTCCGCTGAGTGTATAATACCCGCCCCTTCCCTTGCACAACCAATCGTGCGAGAGAAAGGACTGTCAATCACTGAGAGCTCTCTGTGATTTCACCTTTGCCTTTTTAGAGATGGAGAAGAATGTAGGAAGCAGCGGTCTAATGCCATTGCAGGAATAAAATGGATGATAGGGGATGCCCTATAAAAACAAAACATCAAATAAAAGGATGATACAAGGAATGGTATAGTAAGGTCATAAAGTGTCCTTTAAATCAATTGGTAATACAAGAACAATACAAAATAAGTGGATATTAGTCCCTAATAAGTCCAGGCCCAGGCTGCTCTCTGTGAAGCGGTATGATCCAATTCCCAGGACCAGCTATCTGTAAGTTAAAACATAGTAATGAGCGCCACATGGCCTACTACTGCCAGATGATAGACAGTTGCATAATAATCCAGCAGACTGTTCTCCTGCAATACACCAACAATGCCAGCAGCAATCTTCTTGTAAACTCTCTCCAAATGAGGGTTGGGTTTGTCAAACAAAGAGAATATATAGCAAGTGTAAGATAAAAAATATTTAAAAAATATAATAAAAACAAGCAACATGTTTCTCAGCTCCAATCGTTCTTTCATCAGCCTTGTAAAATTACAAATACAAACTTGCTATATATAGCCAAACATATCATCAACCTGGATTACAAACAAGTTCACAGCCATTAACCCTGATTCAACTGAATATACAATCAATCGTCAAAAATAACATACATATGAGCATATCTTTTATTAGGTAAAACCATGTTCTGAAATACATACATTCACAAAATACGGTACATACAATCATATTCTATCATCTATTTCAACATTTGCGTGAAACCCTAAGTGGAATAAATACTTATGACATCCACAATTGTAGCCGAATGTAAATGAAAATAAAAATATGTTAGCCTTTTAACAGTGATCAGTATCGAATGCATACATAAGACGGCGGCCTATGAATCTAGTTGCAGATCATCTAATGGTTAGAGTATCTACCCAATCATGCAAGCAGACTGTCCAGTAACTCCGCCTAGTGTGTGATGTATATGAAAGTGATCATACAAGTGGAGTGTCTAGTAACTCTGCCTAGCGTCTGACGTATATATGAGGGTAATAGTAAAAATACGAAGAACTACCCAAAATTGTGAAATATACCAACCTTATGAAGGGTGTGTGAATGGAGCGATCACAACATATATAGTGACATCAATATCATCGTAAAAAAAAAATATGAATTATGTATGAGAATATGTAAGTGAGTGAAAGTGTTGACATGAGTTAGATACAGAATGAGAGTGGAGGGCCCTCTAGTGGGCCTGTAACATCACTAAGGGATTACCAACTTGAAGTCTGGAGAATGTGATTTTGTTTGTTACATTGTTGCAGGAGAGGAGGCGGTGTTTTGTTCTTACCTTTATAGGGTCCTGTAGCAGAGTATCCGGCCTCTTTTCGGTTCCAGACTTCAAGAGGAAAGTTTCTGTGTCCCTGAAGGAAGTTTTTGCTGATGGATAGATCCAGGAGGAAATCTCTACCACTCAAAAGATACAGAGAGGTTGTGGAGATGTCATCCAGGAAGAGAGGACCTGCAAGACAAGCAGAGGAGCATGGGTTTGATGAAATTGTTCCCCCCACCCCTCCCAAAAGGCCAACCCAGAGGAGTTTCAATAAGGGGAAAGGGCCTGCTAATAAGGGGAGAGGGGGTGCCCAGGGATGTGTCCCTTTCTCAGCCGGGGGGTATGGGCAGTGTGGAGGCCCAGGCCGGCACTAGTGGGGGGCGGGAGGCCCCTGGGGAGAGGTGTGAGGCAGGCAGGGGACCGGCTGTTACCGGAGGGTGTGAACAGGCTGGGGCTTTGCCTGCATTGCCACCGGTAGCCATGGCGGCGGTCCTAGCCCTGGCCCAATCACTGGCTTCTGTGATGGCCCCTGAGGCTCAAGGGCAGGGCAGGAGCGCGGCCCTGGCTGGCGGTGGGGTTGTGGAGAGTGGAGCAGGTGTTTCAGGGTCCACGAGGTCCCGCATGGCAGAGTGCGCAGCAGGCCCATCCCTCTCAGATGGCGGGTCGCACGAGATGTTCTCCTCCAGCTGATCGGAGGAGGAGGAGCACGGCCACCATCTTGGAGGGAGGGTCAGAGGACCGGAGGACACCACCCGCGACCGGAGCGGCCCAGGTAACTTGGGGAGGCTCCCGGTCACGGGCGGGGCGGCAGAGGGCAGCGCACAGTGGAGGCAGTAGGACTTACCGGTCGTCATTAGGGCAGCTGGGGCGGCAGGATCTCAGCAGCGCGGCGAGGATGAGAGGCCTACTACAAGCGCGCATGCGCACACGAGTACTGATGGGCCTGTAGTGAGGGCGCAGGAGCGCCTAGGCCTGGTGGATGCTGGCTGGAGGTGTGAGTCTGTGGGGTTGAGAGCTGTGGGGCCTACGCAGACGGCGCATGCAGGCATGAGTCGCGGAGGTACAGGCGCGCAGGCGCAAGGGGGGCCTAATGCTAGCGGTCATGTGAGAGTGTCTGGAGCTGGAAGGGGCATGAATTTGGGCAGCAATACTGTGAGAGTCATGGAAGCCAGCAGTGGCAGGAGTATGAGGGATGTCACTGGGGGCAGAGGGAGGACACATGCAGGGATAACGCATGTCAGTGCACATGGGTCACAGTGTGTTACGGTTGGTGAGGATGTGTATTGGCGGATGGTGCCTGGGAATATGAGGCTTGGTGGTGACAGGCCAGGAGTTTCGGGGTGCAGGCCTGAGGCACCGCAGACTGCTTTGGTGCAAGAGGCAATAATACAGAGAGCTGTAGAGACTGCGCTGCGTGAGATGGCCAGGCAGCAGGCCCCTCAAGGGTTTAGTGCTCATGCCCAGGAGGGGCCTGGCAAGAACTGTTGATTAGAAGGGCTGTGGTTGCAGCTCTGGGGATGGACGCTGGGGGGGATCTCAGGGTGGAGGGGAGGAATCGCTCTTTTGACGCTCCACCCGTTGCCCAGAGTACTCCCCAAGTTAATTTGTCACCCCAGGTATCGAGTAGGAATACTTCCACAATGGCAGCAGAGGCATCCAGTGCGCTAGTGGTGGCAGGACAGTGCACAGAGCAAAGAGAGCAGGCCGGATCTTCGTCCAAGGCACCCATCAAAGCTAACCGCTCGGGAAGTAGTGAGTACTATGCACCACACACACTGCACGCTGACACAGGGTCTTCATCTAGTGGTTCAGGTTCAGATAGTGGGGAGGACCTGGGGCTGGTTGGAAAGGGTCAGCATAGAATGTTTCGCTGGATCAAGAAGATGGCGGCAGGGCAGGCGAAGGATAGGGACAGGGCGCCAGGACCCGCGGAAGGGGTTCAAGGGCCCGCAGGGCCTGGTGGCGCCCCTCCTGGGGCCGCGGTGCCTCGTAAGGTGGCGGCACAGGGAGACACGTACCCGTGTTTGGTGCATTCTCTGTATGGGCACCTCAAGTTGAAAACAGTGAAGAAAATACAGGAGGGTCATTGCGTTAATGTTTTTGACCTCTCACTGGACGCGTTTAGGGCAAAAGAAAGGGCCCAAGATGGGTCAGGGCCCAAAAAAGTGCGCAGGCCTGAAACATACGAGGAGTGGCTGAAATGCTTCCGAGTGCTGGCAGCGTGTTATGTGGATAGGTGGCCAGGAGGAAGATGGTGGGCAACCACCTACTTCATTTAGGCACGCAGGACATGCACCTGTGGTCGAAGCTGGGGTTGGAAGGGGGCCCCACCCCCCCTACGCAGGCGAGGCTGGGGTCGCCGAGGCAGAGTGCAAGGGTAGGTCGGCGCGGGCGAGAGTGCTGGAAATTCCAGGACAAGCAGTGTGACAGAGGGAGCAGTTGCTCCTTTCGCCACATCTGCAGATATTGTGGAGGACCGCATGCGGGAGTCGATTGCAGCAAACGCAAGGAACCGGGGCAATCGAAGCCAGCACCAAAATCTGGAGCTGTGGTCAAGGGCCCCAACCCCGCTTAAGCTGTCCCCTATGCTTCCCTGGCTGGCCCGTTATCCAGACAGGGGGGCAGCGGAGCTGCTCCAGGGTGGCCTGGAGTGGGGCTTCGAGATACCAGTTACAAGGATGGTGCGCGGGTCTGGGGTGCACAAAAATTTAAAGACGGCTTACGAATTCCCACACGTGGTGAGGGAGAAATTGGCAAAGGAAGTCGCATTGGGTAGGGTGTCTGGCCCATTTGCGGAATCCCCCATCGAGAACCTGGTGGTTTCGCCATTGGGGGTGGTGCCAAAAAAGGAGCCGGGGAAATTCAGGTTGATTCATCACCTGTCTTTCCCGAAAGGCGGGTCAGTCAATGATGCGATCGACCCGGAAATCAGCTCGGTGCATTATGAGTCTTTTGATAATGCTCTGGAGGTGGTTAGGGAGTGTGGCTCAGGGGCATTGATGGCGAAGCTCGACATTGAGTCGGCGTTCAGACTGCTGCCCCTTCACCCCTCAGCGTTTAGGCTCATGGGGATGAGGTTCGAAGGGTCCTATTATGTGGACAGGTGCCTACCAATGGGGTGTTCCTTGTCCTGCTCACTATTTGAGTGTTTTAGTTCCTTTCTGCACTGGGTGGTCTGGTCGGCGTCGGGGGGTGGGGCGATTGCCCATTACCTCGATGACTTCCTTCTGGTGGGGAGAGCGGGTTGCGCGGATTGCGAACAGCTGATGAGAATCATGAAGGAAGTAATGGCCAGTTTCGGGGTGCCCCTGGCGGATGAAAAGACGCAGGGCCCCTGCACATGTATCACATTTCTGGGGATAGAAATTGACACGGTGCGTGCGGTCTGTAGATTGCCCGGCGACAAGGTGCAGCGGATGCTGCAGGCGGTCCGAGCAATTATGGAACGCGATAGGGTGCCTATCAAGGAGGTGCAATCATTGCTAGGCCTCCTGAACTTTGCTGGGCGCGTGATCCCGATGGGTCGGGTCTTCAATCGCCGTTTGGAGGGCCAGTTGAAAGGCCCTCCAGGTCGGGCGAAATGGGCGCGCGTTACGATAGAGGTGAAGGAGGACTTGGAAGTTTGGGCCAGATTCTTAGTTGACTTCAACGGGGTTTGCCTCTGGAGGCACCCACCAGTCTCCAATCAGGCACTTCACCTCTTCACGGATGCAGCAGGTGGCTTCGGGTATGGAGCCGCTCCATGGCCCAGGGATTGGATAGAGGCCGGGTACGTCAGGAATTTGACACTTTTGGAACTGTTCCCCATAGTGGTAGCTGTAGAAATATGGGGTGCGCGGTTATCAAATAGGTCAGTGGTGTTTTGGACAGACAATCTAAGTGTGGTGTACGCCATTAATAGGTTGTCTGCGGCTTCACCTCATGTGGTAAGCTATCTGAGGCACCTGGTGTTGCGCTGTTTACAGCTCAACATCTCTTTCACCGCCAAACACGTCCCGGGAGTGCTGACGCACTCTCTCGATTCAACTGGGGGCAGTTTAGGAGAGCAGCGCCCAGGGCGGCTAAGGAGGGTCTAACGTGACCTTCTTTTCTTTGGCAGCTGGCGAAGGCTGGGAAGGCATCCTCGGTCTAGTTAAGACATCACTGGCTCCGAAGACATGGGCCACTTACCTGGGCCACTGGAACAGATGGGTGACTTTCTGTCGGCAGAGGGGTGTTCAGGTACAAGGGGCCTCGAGGGTGCAAGTGTTGGGATGGTTGGCTCAGTTGAAAGGGGAAGGCATTAGCAGGGCTGGAGCAGTTGGTAGGCTGGCAGCGGTGTCTTTCTTTAACCAGGCTTTGGGTTTTGTCGACCACTCCAGGGCTTTTCTAGTAAGAAAAGTGCTGAAGGGATGGGGGAGAACTGCTCCCCGCGTAAAGGATAAAAGGGAACCTATTACAGCGGACAGGCTAGAGCAGTTGGCTCGGTTCCTGCAAGACGTATGCAGGTCTGAATATGAGACGTTGCTGTTTAGAACCGCTTTTGCGTTGGCATTTGCGGGTGCCCTTCGGGTGAGCGAACTGGTCTCCTCGTCGACGACGGAGGGGTCTGGTGGGGTATTGGCGGAGCACGTTCGATTAGCACGAGGGGGTGTGCTATTGTACGTTCCTAGGTCAAAAACCGGCCAGGAGGGCAAAGGCACATGGCTGCCTCTCGCGCGCCATGAGGTAGCAATATGCTGCCCTGTGCATTGCGTAGAGGAGTTTGCGAAACTCCGTCCGGGACAAGGCCCGCAATTTCTTGTGCACGAGGATGGGTCCGGATTGTCCAAATTTCAGTTCAGGAGAGTTCTCGCTAAGACGGCGGAGTTGGCGGGCTTGGACCCGAAGAGAATAGCGGCCCATTCCTTTCGGATAGGTGCTGCAACTAGCGCAGCGGAGAAGGGGGAATCATCGGCGGAGATTAAGCGCTTGGGAAGATGGAAGTCGGCCCAATTTAAGGCGTATATTAGGCCCACACCAGGTCCACATTGCTAGGATAGGTGGCGGCCTGGTGGCTTTGAGTGTTATGCGAGTTGGCTTCTGCGCGACACCCGGTGGGTTGGCGGGTGCGTGTGGGGGACAGGGCTGCTGATGGATTTTCGGAAGGTGAGTGGGCGGTTGTTGCGGGGCTAGGGCGCTAGCCCAGGTTTAATTTGGTGTCGTCTGTTTTACCAGGTACAGTGGGAAGTTCACCACCGGTTCGAGTGTGGATAGTGGGACACTCATTTATCCACTGGGCGTCCATCAGGGCACTGCGGATGCCGGAAGGGCGACAACTTGGATTCCGAACGTCCAGGGCAAACTTCCGGTGGTTGGGACGCAGGGGTCTTGTGTGGGACGATTTACCAGCCTTGTTGCAGGATGCACATAGGAGGTGGGGGCAGCCGAATGTCATTGTGCTGCATTTGGGGGGTAATGACTTAGGTGCATTGCCGGCCCTGGACCTTATTAAAAGGATGACAGCGGATATTAGGTGGGTGCACACGTGGTTGAAAGAGGTCAAAATAGGTTGGTCAAATGTGGTTGCTCGGCTGCATTGGCGACACATTGTGACCCAGAAAGCAGCCTATAACGTGCGGAAGAAGGTCAATAGAGAGTTGGGAAGAGCGGTCACGGCCTTGGGGGGCTTCGTGATTAGACACGATGGGATAACGGCCGACAAGAAGGACCTATTTCGCCCTGATGGGGTCCACCTGACTGACGTCGGGTTGGACATGTTTCTGTCAGACATTAAGAGCACTTTGTTGAGGGTATTATAGTTAAAAAAAAAAAAAAGCTGATTGTTATTGTTTATTTGGTTATTTGTTACTGTTGACATGTTAATTTATTGTAGGTGCCTGTCGGTTAAGTGGCGGCAAGAGAACGCCTGGCTCTTGTGGTGGGTGGTCAGGGCCCTGGGGAGCGGGCACGGAGAGAGAAGAGTGCCGGTCTAATTAAAGGGGGGGTTACGCCCGCCAGGCGCCGGCCTGGGGGTCCTCTCCCTGGCGAACAAGACCGAACACCTCTAAACCATCACAGCTCTCTCTCAGTGCCATTGGGCGTGACAGCCGGGTGTCACGTTGCAGGCATCGAAAGGGGCCTTTACCATCTGACTAAAGGGGCTAGGTTAGGGTGAGATGCCGCCAACGTTTGTTGTTAACGAACTTGTTGCCAAGTTTGGTATTAAGAAAAGTGCCTAAGGTAAATTCGAATAACGCATTAGGCACTAGTTATTCGTTTATTTTAATAAACGCGACCGTGACCGGTCTTTTCCTCCCAACTTGGTGTGCTGTCTTATTATTTCATGTTATGCTACACTACGTAGGACGTAATAGGGGGTTTAGACCTTATGAGAGTGGAGGGCCCTCTAGTGGGCCTGTAACATCAATAAGGGATTACCAACTTGAAGTCTGGAGAATGTGATTTTGTTTGTTACATTGTTGCAGGAGAGGAGGCGGTGTTTTGTTCTTACCTTTATAGGGTCCTGTAGCAGAGTATCCGGCCTCTTTTCGGTTCCAGACTTCAAGAGGAAAGTTTCCCGCCCACCCGTCCCCGGAGTAGCAGTGGATTGGCGGCGATGCGGCTTGTAGGGTGAGCTAACCCAGCAGGGGTAGGTTTATTTGAGCTAGCCTTATGTAAGACCGGGTTCTTAATTTAGTCACCCACCTCTAACAATAGGGTTGTATACGATTTGATTGTGAGAGGTCACCGTACTGGGTTGGGTTGATGCCTTGTTAGGCGGGTGGTCAGGGCCCTGGGGAGCGGGCATGGAGAGAGAAGAGTGCCGGTCTAATTAAAGGGGGGTTACGCCCGCCAGGCGCCGGCCTGGGGGTCCTCTCCCTGGCGAACAAGACCGAACACCTCTAAACCATCACAGCTCTCTCTCAGTGCCATTGGGCGTGACAGCCGGGTGTCACGTTGCAGGCATCGAAAGGGGCCTTGACCATTTGACTAAAGGGGCTAGCTTAGGGTGAGATGCCGCCAACGTTTGTTGTTAACGAACTTGTTGCCAAGTTTGGTATTAAGAAAAGTGCCTAAGGTAAATTCGAATAACGCATTAGGCACTAGTTATTCGTTTATTTTAATAAACGCGACCGTGACCGGTCTTTTCCTCCCAACTTGGTGTGCTGTCTTATTATTTCATGTTATGCTACACTACGTAGGACGTAATAGGGGGTTTAGACCTTATTATTTCTAAATAAAAAAAAAACACTTGGAGAGAGTTTACTAGAAGATTGCTGCTGGCATTGTTGGTGTATTGCGCGAGGACAGTCTGCTGGATGACTGTGAGAGTTCAGTCTGCTTTATTTGCACCATTCTCTTATGGTGCAACACCAAATGTGAGTGCACATATAAATAGTATTATGCAACTGTCTATCATCTGGCAGTACTAGGCCATGTGGCGCCCCAATCTATGTTTTTAACTTACATTGCAGGAAGCAGGCTCACATTTGCAAACCTGATCCGCAAGGGCTCCAGAGCCCTAAGTCTCCAGACTGAGCTAAAGGGAAGTGCGCTAACCCGACAAGTATTAACCCAAAGTGTGCAACCTTGACATGCATAAAAAAAAGCTAAGCACGTAAAACGTCAAGGGGAATAATGTAGAGGATTCTGTTCCAGGGCAATATATATTAGCAAATATATATGTGTTTTTTTATATATATATATATATATATATATATATATATATATATATATATATAAACTTAAAAATGTCCATATCATAGCTATAGAGTGTCTAAATGTTAAGAAATTATATTTATCAATAGACACTCATCCACTAGCAAACAAGCAGCAGACAGCCAAACCAGTACTAAAACGTATCAGCAGAAGTTACGAAATAGGAGTATATTGTAGAACCATACATTTAGGCAAAAGAGAAGTCCCTGTGACAAACTATGGAAGGTTTATGAAAAATGTCTCATGAGGTGAAAACAAATATCACAAACCATACCCCATATACATTGCTCTGACAAGCACTGTACTCTGAGGGGAAACCAGGCCTCAATATAGACTGAAGACCCCTCTCTGAAGAATCAAATGCACATCTTCATTCTTCAACAACCTAGAATGGAGGCAAAGTAAAGACTGAGGTATGTGTGAGGTTGGAGGGCTTTTATAGCGCTCTTGGGGTTTGAGCATATTTGCCTCCTCCTAGTGGTAGAGAAGAGTAATTCCCAGGAGAAATGGATCATGGACTCTCACCACCTGTATGAAAGAAAACATTGCTTCCATTTTTATTTTATTTTTGTAACTTGCTATCTTTATGATTATAAAACAAATGTAAAACCATTAAATAAATAAATACATACATACATAATTCGCATATTGTGTTACCTGTTATTTTTATTTAGAATTAGCTTTTAGATTTGCTTCAGGCATGTTAGATAAAAAAAAATATATGGCTCTCACATTTTAGCTGCATAAACCAATGCTCAATTGCATAGCTAACCTTGACGTGTAACAAAGTGTATTGACGTGGAAGCAAGAAAATATTTTAAATCCCAAAACTAACTCATAAATCCTTTTATGACCTTGGGTAAACACCTGAATCAAGAGATAATGTCCTTCCATTTTATGTCTTTTCCACTGAGATACAGAAGCAACCACATTAGGTGAAATTCTAAATCCATTAACAAAAAAAACAGAAATCCCAAGAAACCAACCTCTATTATGCTTTCCTGCCTACTGTACAACAAAGTATTTTACGAGCAGTCAGTTTAGAGAAAAGCATTACAATTTTCAGGTCAATTAAGCCACTAGCTCAGCATCTAATTTTCGTGCTTCAGTCACCCTATTTCTTCATTCCCAGCCCCCACAGAGTAAACATAGGTCATTGAGCATTTTGTGATGCACTTTTAGACTTTAAGCAGTTTGCTAACTATTGTAGGTCAACTGGAAACGGATACATAAACTGTACATAGGGCCAAACGGAATGTTAGACAATGCAACGTTTTTTGAAGCTTTACAAAAAGATAATTACATGATTCATGTTTTGGACATTATCGTAGAATGAAATGTTAAAAAAGATCAATCTAGCTTGTTTGTGAATATATTATTATTCTTTATTTTTTAGATGAAACAAAGAAAAAAGTTGAGTACAATATCCAATGTACCCTGTATGTCTCTGGTATTTTAATGGTGATTGCTCTTAATAGCGCGTCAAGACCTTTTTATTTCCATTGACAAGAAGGGAGGAGGGAGGGTAGAATAGTGTGGTCCTGCCTCTTGCGTCGGGACTCACACTATTATAAAAAAGAAAACCCTTAATGACCTGCGACATACATGGTACGTTGCGGTCATTAAGGGGTTGATTGCAAGATTTTCTTATTTTTTGCCTCCTCCCATGTTCATAAAGAATCGTATATATAGAGGGGAGGAAAAAATATCACCAAAATCTACTAGTAGATTATGAATGGAGCACTATTTAGTGCTCCAGCTTGTGCATTAATATCACTAGATGGAGACTTTTTGGTCGTGTGTAGTTGTGCTAGTATTGTAAGTTGAAAGTAAAACATGTGCGTGAGCGAAAACCCGATCTGCGCAAAAAGTAGAAATTTGAAAACCGTGAATGTATTTTCCCATAGACTTTAAAAGAGCAAGAAAAAACACCCATACTCGTGTGCTAACTAGACCACGTTTATTTAAAGGGACATAATACTCATATGCTAAATCACTTGAAACTGATGCAGTATAACTGTAAAAAGCTGACAGGAAAATATCACCTGAGCATCTCTATGTAAAAAAGGAAGATATTTTATCTCACAATCTCCTCAGCTCAGCAGAGTAAGTTCTGTGTAAAAAGTTATACTCAGCTGCTCCCAGCTGCAGGTAAAAAAAAATAAAAAAAATGAAGAAATGAACAGCAGCCAATCAGCATCAGCAGTGCTGAGGTCATGAACTCTTTTACTGTGATTTCACTTAACTCTCATGAGATTTCATAGTAAGCTGAATAGGGAAATAATATGAGAGTGCACGAGGCTCATCCCCTAAGCTGTCCCAGGACAGACACACTAAAATGCTGCTTAGAAATCCTTTACAATGGGATGTGGCTACTGAGGAACTTTTGAGGTAAAATATCTTTCTTTTTTACATAGAGATGTTCAGGTGATATTTTCTAGTCAGCGTTTTACAGCTATGCTGCATCACTTTCAAGCGTTTAAACATTTGGGTATTATGGCCCTTTAAGTGTGCTAAACCCGACATGAAATATGAAAATATATATTATATATAATTATATATAGGTATAGATATATACAGATATATATATATATATATATATATATATATATATATATATATATATATATAGGGATATCTAGTTTAAAATGCTCAGAACATATTGCCTGTGTGCAGAACATTGGAATGTGAAGTATTTACAGTAATTACATAGTTAAAACTATTATTACTATTATTAAATATTAATATTGAATAAAAATGATTTCCATGTTTTGAGGTATCTGACTGCAAAGGGCTCCAATGCATGCATATATATATATATATATATATATACATACATGTGTGTTCATATACATTTATATGTTTATATGTGTATATACAGTATGTCTGTAAATCCACATATAAACACATAAATACATCTGTACACACACACACACATACATATATATCTTAAAGTAAAAAAAGTTAGCACTCCTGATAACCAACGTCCATTGCCCAGAGCGCTACAAATAGCAATCAATATCCACTTAAAGAAGAGCACTCCCCGGGACTTTCCAGAATTACATTTTTTTATGTTAACATAACATAACTAGACTAGTATACATATACCCTGTGAGTTTGTGCACATGCACAGTAGGATCTTGTTCCCCAGAAAGTGTGCATATAAAAAGACTGCAAATTTTGATAATATTGATTTGAAGTAAATTGGAAAGTATCTTAAAACTACCTGATCTGTCCCTTTAAGATATACATGTTTAATGTCTCATATTTTTAAATGTTTTGAGTATGTTCAGTAGAAATAAGCAGCTAAAAAATAAGTGAAGACACCCTTAGTAGTTCAGTTTTATAGGCAGAAAAATACATATATAATTCTTCTTTATTATTATTATATTTATGTTTGAGACTGTGGAGGTGAAGTTGCACGGTAAAAATAAAAGCAAATTGACTCCCCTGCATTGTTACAAGTTAGAATTATGCACCAAGGTCTCCATGCATCAAGCGACGTGTGGACAAGCTTCTCAACATCAGAAGTTGTCCACACGCCTTTGCTGCATAGGGGCAGTGGATCTGTTCGTCTGTTTGCCTGTATGCATCATTACACACTCTGGCAATCGTGCGAGAGAAGGATCTGTCAATCATCCCGAGTGAGCGAGTTCTCGGGGTGATTTCTCTCCACCACCTCAGAGGTCTAATGAGCGCTGCTTCTTACATTGCGGGAAGCAGGCTCGCGTGTACTAATCTGCGCCGTAAGGGCACCAGAGCAGCTTACGCAGCTTCATACATCGAGCTTTAAGTTAGAAAATTGTACTGTTTAAAGGGACATTAAACTATTGGGTACCACTACAGTAGCAAGATTACTACTCACCATACCTGCATATCTCTTCAAAGCCAGTGTTATTGTAAAATTATTTCAAATGCCATTTGATGAACCTCCACAATCTTATACTGGATGCCGCCATCTTGCCACACAATTATTCTTGTACCATGTGCAGAAGCTGTGCATTTTCACAGATAAGTGATGTTGCCAACTTTTTTGACAGCTATATCGCAGCAAAAGCTTTACATTTTAGCAGGTTTTTAACACAGTTTAAAAAAAACATAATAAATATAAAGAAGCCCTCCGGAATTACATCCCAGATAGAAGAACCTTTTTAATGGTGTGCAATTAATTTGTGCTCCAAAACAACAGAGATAAGGGATTTGAACGCGGCGGTCTAATCTGTATAGCAGGCATGTGTCTGGTTAGTTTATTTATTTTGTTAATTGTTATAAGTGTGAAAGTACTGAGAATTTTGAATGAATTACAGATAACAACATCCAATAAATAACTCTTACTCCCAAATCAGTCAAATTCAAAGATCACTAAAACAGCGTAAGAGGTGCACTAAACAAGAATGATCTATTATATACACTAGCTCAATATGTACAACATGTATTTATTACATCAGTAAATACAACCTTAAAGGGATATGTGTATGTATATGTAATGTATTTATTACATCAGTAAATACAACCTTAAAGGGATATGTGTATGTATATGTAATGTATTTATTACATCAGTAAATATAACCTTAAAGGGATATGTGTATGTATATGTAATGTATTTATTATATCAGTAAATACAACCTTAAAGGGATATGTGTATGTATATGTAATGTATTTATTACATCAGTAAATACAACCTTAAAGGGATATGTGTATGTATATGTAATGTATTTATTACATCAGTAAATACAACCTTAAAGGGATATGTGTATGTATATGTAATGTATTTATTACATCAGTAAATACAATCTTAAAGGGATATGTGTATGTATATGTAATGTATTTATTACATCAGTAAATACAACCTTAAAGGGATATGTGTATGTATATGTAATGTATTTATTACATCAGTAAATACAACCTTAAAGGGATATGTGTATGTATATGTAATGTATTTATTACATCAGTAAATACAATCTTAAAGGGATATGTGTATGTATATGTAATGTATTTATTACATCAGTAAATACAACCTTAAAGGGATATGTGTATGTATATGTAATGTATTTATTACATCAGTAAATACAACCTTAAAGGGATATGTGTATGTATATGTAATGTATTTATTACATCAGTAAATACAACCTTAAAGGGATATGTGTATGTATATGTAATGTATTTATTACATCAGTAAATACAACCTTAAAGGGATATGTGTATGTATATGTAATGTATTTATTACATCAGTAAATACAACCTTAAAGGGATATGTGTATGTATATGTAATGTATTTTGTGATTCAGACAGAGCATACACATTTTAAGAAGTTTCCAATTTACTTCTGTTATCAAATTTTCTTTGTTACAATAGTATTCTCTATGGAAGAGATACCTACGTAGGTGCCTGGAGCACTGCATGGCAGGAAATATTGCTGCCATCTAGTTCTAGGGATGGGCGAATGTGGTGAAAGTGCAAATCGCTTGGTAGAACGAATAATATTCTTGTGAGTCGATTTATGAAGCGGATGCTGCTTCTAACCCACTCCGCTTCAGGTCCACCTGAAGCCAAAGTTAAGAAGCAGCGGTCCTAAGATCGCTGCTCCTTAACTCGTCCGCCACCTCTGGTGATCGGGTAGATTGACAAACCCCTTTGGCCGCAAATCTGCAGGGGGCGGCATTGCAGGGGGCCGATTTATCATAGTGCGTGCGGTCATGATCCACTGTAGCAGATCATGTCCGCCGCACATCGATAAATGCAGACAGCATACGTTGTCAGCATTTATCATTGCACAAGCATTTCTCATGAAATGCTTGTGCAATGCTGACCCCTCCACATTCGCAGCAAGGAGGTGTCAATCAACCCGTATCAATCGTATTCGATCGGGCTGATTGCTGTCCACCGCCTCAGTGGTGGCGGACGAGTTAAGGAGCAGCACTTCTAAACTTAGATTTCTGGGGAGCCGGAAAGTACAGGGGTAGATAGCAGCATCCTTGGAATACAGTGCTCCAGGCATGTGCACACTCCTGAGCTTACATCCCTGCTTTTCAACAAAAGATTTCAAGAAAACAATGAAAATTTGATAATAGAAGTAAATTATAAAAGGTGCTTAAAAGTTCATATTAGTATAAAACCCAATAATAATAATAAAAGTGCAATAAAAAAAAATCATAAAAAATTCAAAAGCTGAAATCCCTTCAAGAATATGCAACAAGATCATAATATTAAAAATAAAGTTGCTTATAATTCAGACTATTAGCTTTTGAGTTGGTAATGCTTTTTTATTGTCCTTTATGCTACTATATACTGATTGTATTTACTGATTGCATGAATACATTTTGTATATACAGTACATACTGAGGTATTTATTAGATAAGTTTGTGCACTTCTTACGTTGTTTTGGTGATATCTTCACATGAGGGACCATTTTTCACAAAGATAATGAGAAATGTCAATGAATGCTAAAAATGACTGATTGTGATTGGCCCAACACCAACAACAGCTCATTGGAACACGTAAACATAATTATAATTATCAAGCCATTGGTTCCGAATTATCAAGCTCCGACAGGCTCGCTGGAAACAGCAGTTATTAAGCAGTGGTCTAAAGACCGCTGCTCCATAACTTGTCAGCCTGCTCTGAGACTGCGGACATCAATCCGCTTGATCCGATACGATCTGGCTAATTGACACCCCCTGCTAGCGACCAAATTGGCCGTGAATCTGCAAGGGGTGGCATTGCACAAGCAGTTCGCAAGAACTGCTTGTGCAATGAAAAATGCCGACAGCATATGCTGTCGGCATTTATTGATGTGTGGCGGACATGATACGCTACATTGTATCATGTCTGCTCGCACTTTAATAAATCGGCCCCATAGATTGTAATCAACCCCATAAATGTTAAATATTTATATGATTTTACTTAAAAAATATGGGCCAGATTTACAAGCAGAGTGGTATTTAGCACACACGCTTGAGCACTTATACCTCTGAAAGTAAACTTGTATTACAAGTTGAAAGTCAAAAATACACGTGAAACACGACATTCGCTAACTTCAGGACTTCAGATATAGCGACTGCGCTAACTTTTTCTCCCCATAGACATCAATGTAGAGCCCAACTTTTTATTTAGCCCTAACCCTTTACAGGAGGCCTCCAGTCGTGCTAACCCGATGAGCACAAATTTAGTTTGCGTTTGTGTGGTCAAGTTTACTTTCAACTAATAATATGAGTGCAAGTTAGCAGGTGCATGATGTGTGCTCTGAATCACAAAAGCTTAATTCTGACTTCAATGTCCATTAAGTTAAAGGGACAGTGTACTGTAAAAATGTTTTTCCCTTAATGTGATACCAATGTCTTGTTATACCAGATGCAGAGTACAAAATGTATGATACATTGCTTATTTAGGTTTATATTTGTAAATTAAATAGCTGTTGTTTTTCTTGTAAACTCACAGGAAAATCAGATCACCTTATTTTATCACATTCTGAACACACACATGCTTATTTATATTATCTCTGTCTGCATACCAAAGTCCAATACTTAGAGAGAACAATTGAAAATTAAAATTTTATTACTTATCTCTCCCAACATCCACTGGGAGTGCAATTCTTTTGCTGACTATGTTTACACAGTTTATCTATAGCCAATACATAAGAATAGAAACATTCAGAATATTTAGATAAACCACAGGCAAAATTATCTATTTATAAATAATTTACTACACTAGAGCAGGTAAAATGGATCACTGGGAACAAATTAAAGGGGGAATAAATTTAGGGTACACTGTCACTTTAAGGATAGTAGCATAGAGCAACTGCAAATCTAAAGTTAGGATTGTTGTACACCCCAAAAAGCTAATGTTATGTCCATGTTTAACCATTCTATTTATCTATACACAAGGTGTTTTTAAACCTCCCATACAGTTGTATGCATATCTAAAAAGATGATGTGTTATTTTAGTGTTACAGACCCCATTGAGGAGGCCAGTAAGCAGATTAAATGTTACCTGTTAAAACAGGAAATAATAAGGAGAATGGGTGTTTACTTCACAGAATCCTCAATGGTTATGAGGTAAAACAGAAAAAGTCTCATTGCTCCACCCATGATCTCCCACAATCCTTCAAGATCACAAGTCCATGTCAAAATAAGAGTCCCATGCTCTCACTTGCATTTTCATAGAAAATTATTACAAGCACCATATAAAACAAATACAATTAAACAAACATCTTTCAATATGAAACATGAAAATTGCATAAAACATTATACAATTGTGCACATACATTTTATGTGTCACATTCTCCCTGACAAAATAAAATGGCTCCAACTACTAAAACATATATACACTCAGTCACAGTTTTATTTCCCTGAAACACCACTTTCTTAACTTAATATACTGTCACTGTTGGAATGTATGGTGCCACATTGTATGGTTTGTGAGGTGTATGATATGAGAGTGGTGGCATATAATATTGTGTAGCCCATACAGGTAAGTGAGGAAAGGTATATGCTGCTACACTGTGGAGCATAGTCTGTGGTTGTAGTGATGGCTGACCCAGTGTTTCATATGTAAACATCTGCTTTAGCTTTCTCTCTCTTACAGATCGTCTCTGTTCGATATTATTTTCTATTGCCAGACTTTCCACTTCATCAGGCTGGGCACCTTTACTTTCACTATCTACACTAGCCCTAGGTGGAAATGTTGGATTCAGGATCAGTTCATTTGGCAATTGGTTCTCTGTCAAACTGTTTCTCTCACTTAGTGGGACTTGTACTTGATCTCTTTCTTTTCTCTCAGGTGCTGACAATGCTGTTTAGACAAGAGGATTCTACTGACCCAGTTCTGAACCTTGCCGGTAAGTATTTTCTCTTCTATGCTCTGTCCAACTCTCAAGGATTCTCAACCAGTATCTTCCAGAGCTGTCCTCATCTGAAGCAGTTGTGTCACTGTTATAAGAGGATTCACTTATCTTTGACTCTCTGTTGCCTTGTCTGCTTTGTCTCTGTTTTACAGGTTTCAGTGGATGTGGTGGTGTCTCCACAGGCAAGTCGTTTACTAATAACAGTAAGTTTCGGTGTAGGGTTCTGGTTCCTCTTTTGTTTCCAATCTCAGTACTTACCACATATACAGGGTTGTCTGCTACCTGCTCTTTCACCACATAAATGATCTTCTCCCAATACGGCCTGAGTTTTCCTGGGTCTCCTTGCTCACTCAAGTTTCTAACAAGGACTCTGCCACCAGGCTTTAGAATCACACCTTTGACTTTCAGGTCATATTGAGCTTTGCCTCGTACACTTGCTTGCCTGCTGTTTTTACTTGCTATTTGATACGCCTCGGCCATCTTTCCAGCCTAATGGTCAGCAAATCCTTTGTGAGTCAACCGCGAATCCTCTTCAATCAGCCCAAATATCAGATCAACAGGAAGGCGAGGATGGCGTCCAAACAGTAAATAGAATGAGGAGTACCCAGTGGGCTCATGGCATGTGCAGTTATGCATGTATGATCTGAGTAAAGTGATCTTTCCATCTTTGCCAACCAGGGTCAGGAGCATTTGGAGGAGAGTCCGGTTGAATCTCTCAGCTGGGTTACTTTGAGGGTGAAAAGAAGATGTTCTCTAATGGGGTACTCCGGCAAGTTGCCGAAGATTCCGGAAAAGCTCATTCTCAAATTCCCTACCTTGGTCATGATGTAGCTTTCCAGGGTAGCCAAACCGGGGGATGTAGTCATTGAAAAGACACTCAGCTGCCGTACGGCCAGACTTATTTTTTGTTGGATGAGCTTGAGCAAATCAAGTAAAGTGATCTATGACCACTTGTATATACTCATACCCACCACGGCTTGACTCTAAGTGCAGGTAGTCAATCCAAACAAGTTCTAGAGGTGAGCTGGATGTTATTCTTCCCATGGGTGCTCTGACATGGGTTACTGGTTTCTTTTGCTTGATGCAGGGACACTTCTTTGTGACATACTCCTCTACTTCCTTTTTCATAAATGGCCAGTAGAATCTTTGTCTCATTAGATGAATTATCCATTCTGTGCCCACATGCCCCATCTTATCATGCAAATACTCCAAATAAAGTTGTTTATACTCAGCTGGGAGAACAAGCTGTTTGTTTTGGGCTGTTTGACTATAGAGACATCCATCCTCTAGAATTAGCTTGCTCAATTCATGCAAGAGTTTCTTGGAAGCTCCAGTCACTGTTTTTTTTAGTCTCTCATCTAGTGCCTTGACATCCTCTTTCATCTTCAATATCTTGGAGATCACTGGATCCTCCCTTTGAGCTTTGGAGAGTTTGTCTTTACTTATTCTTGGCAACAATGAATTGTCAGATGGTGAGTCAGTTTCCATGGTGGACATACTGAGCGCTGCAATCCAAGCCACATCTTTCCTTTTGGCAGCACAAGCTCCATCTCAGACTGCTTGCACCACTTCAAATGACAAGTGCTCTGTGTACTCAGTGGCATACTTTTCCATGTCAAGGGGGATACGCAACAGTGTATCAGCTTCAATATTTACTTTACCAGGCCAGTATTTGACATCGAAGCGGTAGTCAGAGAATTCTCCCACCCAGCGATGGCCAACCCCATTTAGCTTTGCAGTGCTCATGATGTAGGTCAGGGGATTGTTGTCTGTGTAAATGGTAAAGTGTGGAGCGCAGAACAGGTAGTCTCTGAATTTTTCACACACTGCCCATTTAAGTGCAAGAAACTCAAGTTTACCACTATGTAAGCAGTAATTTCTTTCGGCTGGGGAGACTGTCCGGGAGTCATACGCAATGACCCTAAACTTCCCATACTGATGCTGGTAGAGTATAGCTCCTATGCCTCTTTCTGATGCATCGGTGTGCAGCGTGAATGGTAAATTATATTCTGGATAGGCTAGAATTGGTGGTATTGTCAACATGTCGATCAATGCTTCAAGCATTTTCTGGTGCTCTCTTGTCCACTCCACAGGGGTTCAGGAGGGCATTTGTGGGCCCTTGGTCTTTCTTTGACTGGGCTGAACTGGTGCCACACCATGCTTTGCCTGGAGAAGCTCATAGATAGGCTTGGCCACACATGAAAAATTTTGAATGAGCGATAGTAGCTTAGGAAGCCGAGAAGCCTCCTTACCTCACCCATGGTCTGGGGAATATGATCTTTGCGTGACTAAACTGCTTCAAGATCTTTGGGATCAATCCGCACACCTTCAGCAGACACAAGACGACCCACATATCTGACTTCACTATGGAAGAGCTCACATTTTGTGAATCACTCCCATATGTTCATCAAAAGACTTTGCATAACATAGCACATCATCAAGGTATGGTATGCAACATTCGTCCCTGAGGGAATACAGCATTTCCTCAATGATGCGCTGGAACACTGCAGGTGCACTGAACAGGCCGAATGGAATTCTTACCCATTCATAAAGCCCCCAAGGTGTTATAAAAGTTGTATCAAGTATTGGATTCTCAGCAGAGGGTGCCTATGTGGTACAGTCTTTTTAATGAGGAGACGATAATCTATACACAGGCGGAGTGAACCATCCTTTTGGACGCAGACTAATGGTGCAAAATAAGGGGACTTGGACTTCACAATCCATCCTTTTGTCAGGAGATCTTGAATACAGTCCTTGACTTCTTGGAACAAAGGCTTAGGTACCGAAGTGTATGACTGCTGCACTGGTATGTTGTCTTTGAGATTAATTGACATTTGCAAGCTCGGGGTGCAACCAAGGTCACTCTAATCACGGGGAAAATGCCTTAGACTCTTCATACAGCATCTTTCTTACTACCTCCTGCTGTTCCGAATGCCCATATTGCTGAGGTCTACAGGTGGGTGCCACAGTGTCAAGGTTTCTAGAGTAACTAAACTAAAGTAGTCACACCCTGGGCCCTTTAACCAGACAGTAAGGCGAAATTATCAAATGTCTGTCGGACCTGATCCGACAGTGCGGATCAGGTCCAACAGACATCGCTGAATGCGGAGAGCAATACGCTCTCTGTATTCAGCATTACACCAGCAGCTCACAAGAGCTGCTGGTGCAACGCCGCCCCCTGCAGATTTGCGGCCAATCAGCCGCCAGCAGGGGGGTGTCAATCAACCTGATCGTACTTGATCGGGTTGAATTGTGGGGATTCCTGTCCGCCTGCTCAGAGCAGGCGGACAGGGTTATGGAGCAGCTTCATAACTGCTGTTTCTGGCGAGTCTGAAGACTCGCCAGAAACACAGGCCCTCAAGCTCCATTCGAAACGCTTGATAAATGGGCCTCTTTGTGTCTTCTGGTTGCTCTGCCTCCAGTACTTTTTCAATTGACTGAATATAACCAAGAATTGTATTACCAGACAATGTTACATCAAATGTGGAATTGTTTCCAATTGGGACAGAAATATAAGGGCTTTTCTGGTTCTGGACTTCTATGCGCCCCTCCCCTATATCCAGCATTTCCAAATATGCATTGTTTTATTCTGGTTCAAAGAGTGTGACTGGGTCAGGTTGATCCATGGTGGGTGGTATTCTACATTTTACCCATGTTACGTGGCCTGCTGTTTACTTTTAAATGTTAAGCTCAGGGGTTTGGACAAAGTTTACAAGCGTTTGAGCTTTCTCATTTGACACAGAGATGGCTCCAGATAGCAGGGAGACTAGAGTCAGTATAAGACGCTCGGGTTGCCCTTGATATAATTCTTCCACTACGTTGAACCCAAGCAGTGGTCTTTCAATTGGCAGATGACTTACTAAGAAGGGAACATTGATACAGAGATTAGGGTGATCGTTTCCTTGTAAATTAACAGTGATAACAGCCCATCCATCACATGGAATGAGATCCCCATTAACAGCATACACTTCCAACTTCTCTGGAGTTCCCATGAGTTCAGAAAGAGGTCTCATGTCCACAGCCGGTAAATATGTATCTTTCCAAGCATGATCAATGATACTGACTTGAGCTCCAGTGTCAAGCAGAGCACTTACTGCAAGACCATTGCGGTTATACTGATTCAAAGCCTTCTTTCCTATTAGGTTGACAATGGCCTCATTCTTTGGCCTAGGGGCAGAGAGAATGGAAGTCTGATAATGTTCTTTATTGTCATTGGAAGTTTTGAATGTCGTACAATGAAATGTTTTTGTGTTTTTGCTTTTCACAGGACCAGATTCAACCTCTGGACTTTCATCATTTCAACTTTGGGACCAGGAGGGCTTGGTCACTGCTCATCCCATTGCAGTGACCGTTTCCCGTTTCCCTGCAGGTTGCGTTTCCGGAGGCATCCCCTAGCCAGGTGCTCCTCTTCACCACACTGAAAGCAGTGAGTACAGTTTTGCAGACCAGTTTCAACACACTTTAAGCAACCACAGGGTTTTGTCCCTTTCTGTAGATGTGGCTGGCTCACATCATGCTGACAGGTATGTTCAAGCTGTGCTTGTTGGGATGAATTTCTCATGGTATCTACCATACTGGTAAGTGCATCAAGTCAAGCTGTTAGTTGTTTGATTGGATCATTCTTGTTTTCTTGCTCATGGGTTTCTTTCACATCTCCCACAGGTTCACTTTCAAGCTGAGTACAACTTACAATGTTTGGCTTAGTACAAGTTACAGGACCCAGCCTTTGGAACCTCTCATTCTCGTTGCTGGTGAGTTTTGCTACATTTCTCAGTATTTCCTCATCTGTGATGTTGTGGTTGGAGAGCAGGAGTTTTAACTCAATACAAATGTCTTTATATTTGTGTCCTAGGCCCTGGGAAACAGTGTGAAGGAAAACATCTTGAATAGTTGCTGAGCTGTATCTTACTTCAGTGTCAGCCTGTTTTGCAGCAAAAATGATTTTCTGTTTGAGACCTATTACTCGATACAGGAACTGTGAGGCGTTTCATTCTCATTTTGTTTTGCACACATTAATTCCTGGAGTAACTCTGTGCTATTTTTGTCTCCTAGATGTGACCTAAGAAACCCTTTGAGTTCCTCAATCATCATGTCTTCCTTATTCATCAATATCACCTTGAAACTGCCTGCTTTTATTATCAGTAGAGTCCCCCTGACTAATTCAGTATCACTAAAATGTGTAGTCGCCAATTTGTCCTCCTTGTATTTTAAACTTGCGACGCTGGAGATAGGAGAGGTCCCTTAGGGAGACTAGCTTCTCTGACGGCAACTGCATGGACCATTCAGGGTGGTTGCTAATCTGTGTGTTATTATGGTTGTGCGTTTATTGTGATACTGTTGTCAAGGGTTGTGTCAATGTGGGGTTTTGTGAGGATGCTGCAAGATAATGATGGGTTACATTCTGTTATGTATCTGGGTTTACATTTACTACACTAACCCCTTTGTCAGCTATAGCTGCAGATGATGTTGCATGAACAGTGTATGTAGTAAAGATATGATCATTAGTAATGGATGGATGTGCTGTGCTTGATGTGTGTGCATTAACAGCAACATTACTCTCATTACCATTATTCTGTTGATGAACAGGTGCAGCCATAGTACGAACATGTTCAACAGAGTCAACAATGTCTCCCAAATTCAACAGTTTAGCCATACCTCTGTCCTCTGATTCTAATAAGTCTGTACTATACATGAAGGCATTAGTGTATTCAAAACAGCCCTCTTGGTCTCCAGCATCTAGCTCTGAAATGTCCCTGTCTGGAACTGGACCTATACTCTGGGCGATCTGAAACAGTTCATCAGTGGACAAGGCAAGAAACTTAAACTTCTTTCTGATGTCCCACAACAGACACATCCGTACTTTATCCGACATGACGACCCTTCTCATGATCCCTCATGTCAATGTCACCAGCCAGCCAGGCCACTCCTTTCACAAATGATTTTTCTTGAATACAGCCACTACATTCATACTTTGTTGGTCCCGAAGATCATAATTTTGCGAACCGGCATTCTGCAATCAATCAAGCGCCGATCCCAGGATGAGCTCCCAAGAATCTGTTACAGACCCCATTCAGGAGGCAAGTAAGCAGATTAAATGTTACCTGTTAAAACAGGAAATAATAAGGAGAATGGGTGTGTACTTCACAGAATCATTAATGGTTATGAGGTAAAACAGGAAAAGTCTCATTGTTCCACCCATGATCTCCCACAATCCTTCAGGATCATAAGTCCATGTCAAAATAAGAGTCCCATGCTCTCACAACAGAGAGTTGCATTTTCTTAAATTATTACAAGCGCCATATAAAACAAATACAATTAAACAATCATCTTTCAATGTCAATATGAAACATGAAAATTGCATAAAACATTATACAATTGTGCACATACATTTTATGTGTCACATTAGCAAAAAAAATGTTCTGAGCAAATAGGAGAAATGGTGTTTTTTTAGCGCTATTTACAAAATAAAAAGTCTATTGACCTCAATTGTTCTCTGTTATAATTGGCTAAGGGCCATATTACGAGTGGAGCAATATTTAGTGCTTTCACTAGGGCGCTTATTGCGCTAGATGTAAACTTTTTGTGCAGATCGGGTTGCACTGGTAGTACGAGTTGAAAGTAAAAAGTTATCACGCTTGTGCTAACCTGACGTGCTCAAAAAGCCAAACTTATGATATCTTGCAAGCGATAACCTAGTCCCCCAGTTGCATATGCCCATGTTTGCTAACCAGACATGAAAACATGAACATTTCACATTCCAATTTTCTGCACATAGCCGAATATTTTCTATTTATTCATGAATAAATATTTCTACATATATCTGTTTTTGGTACAATAACAAATATAGTATGCTTAAAATGATACCTAGGGGTTTAAGAGTACTCAAGTTCCCTACTTTTGATGTCTCAGATGATACCTTTATTAGAGAGTGGAATGAGGTCTTGTCTGAATGCTCTTTACGCCTCATGTATTTACTGATTAAGTATAAGACAGAACAGCTTACTCTAGTTAGACAACAAATAGAGTGTATACAGTTGGAATTGAATAAATTTAAGGAAATAGAAGGCTATGGTATTCTAGACAAAACATTACAAGATACTGTTCAGTCCAGTAAGAGCCAGATTATACAAACCAAACACATCAAATATATGAGATATAAGAATGATTATCAAAATGATCAGGTGTTTATTTGGCATAGGAGAAATCGTAGAAGGTATGGTTTTAAGAAAAATCAATCCTCTGTGAGAAATGCAGAGGAACAAGATGAGGATACCAGTAAGACAAATAAAGCGAAAAATAAAAATAAGCACAAGAGACACAATAAAAAAGCTAAGGGTAACCGTAAAGTAACTTTTTCAGATACTGAGCCAGAGACTACTGATGATGATGGATCATTATCAGCCTTTTCTAGCTCATATGAAGAGAGTGGAGACTCAGATCCTGGGTGTAATACTAATATAGTTGAGCAAACTGAGGTAATATCAAATAGTCAGGTGTCAGCAATTGAGAATCAAGCCCAAATAGAGCAACAGGGGGCCAGATCAAAATTACAAAATACTCACAAAGCTAAACAGCACAACAGTATAAAACCTATCCTAGTGAATAAAAAGCAAGTAGATACACAACATACACAAAATGCTGAAAAGCAGGATTTTCACAGGGACACAAAACCAAGGGGAAGGAGGAGGAGGGGGACTGATTACAGCCCTACCACTACCCCTAAGAGGGAAGGGCAAATACCTATTGAGAAACACAACAGCTCAAGAGTAAGAGATAAGGGGGTGATTAACATCTCATCCTATGAACTTAGTGAAATTGAATACAAGGTCCTAAATTTGGGTCTGAACTTTTGTCCTAGTAGGGATTTCAATCTCTTCCAGACCATTCTCGATGTAAATAAGTTTGTAAGGTCACTTACTCTAAAGAAATTCTATAAGGATTGCACAAATCAATTGGACAGGGGTACACGAGAGAGTGGTCTGGAGGACATTGACTTACTTAACTTTGAAGACACTTGTGATTTGTTAACCTTGAGATCATTGAATAGTGATGGCACTCCTGATATTCCTTACACTAATGTGGGAGGTTTAACAATAAAAAGCAAGTCTAACTTTAACCCGATTCAATCTAGAGGCAAACAATTAGAACTTTTCCACAAGAGAGTACTTGAAGATCTGAATACTCTTTCACAAGAGGAATCAGATGTTAAATCTAACCTTACATATAAGGAAAAATGTGCTATCAAGTCTCTCCAGTCCAATAAACAAATTGTAATACGTAACTCAGATAAAGGTGGGAGCATAGTGGTTATGAACAGGTGCTCCTACATATCTGAGGCACGTCGTCAATTAGATGATTACAATGTGTATTTAAGTCTGAGCAACAATCCAACTGCCAGATTCCAAAAAGAATTATTATCGCTTTTGGACGATGGTGTTGAGATAGGCATTATGAATAGAAAAACAGCTATGGGTCTGAATGTAAGTGACCCTATTTTGCCTATCTTTCACCACCTTCCAAAGGTGCACAAAGGCTTACAAAATGTAAAAGGTCGTCCGATTGTAGCAGGGATAGGTTCATTACTTGAACCAGTCTCTGAGTGGCTGGACATGTATTTGCAGCCACTTGAAAATAGACTTCCCAGCTACATTAGGGACACCTCTCATGTCTTGAGACTGACTGTGAACTTGGAATGGCAACCTGGATGTGTATGGCTGACTATAGATGTTGTTTCCCTCTATTCGGCCATACCGCATAGCAAAGGTCTTGAGGCGATTGCTTTCTTTCTCAATACCTATACTGATCTCACGGATGAGTTTAAATCATATATTGTCCGTGTGGTTGAATTTCTTCTGAGTCACAATTTTTTATGTTTGAGGGAGATTTCTATCTGCAGAGACGTGGAACAGCTATGGGGGCTAAGTTTGCCCCCTCCTATGCCAACCTGTTTATGGGTTGGTGGGAGCTGTTCCACGTCTTTGCGGATGGTAATCCCTTTATTAAACATATTTACTTTTACAGGAGGTTCATTGATGATCTCCTACTTGTGTGGCATGGGGATGAACAGTCCATTCAATGTTTCATGGATTATTTGAACTCTAATGACAAGGGCTTGGAGTTCACATATTGCTGGCACAAGTCGGAGATCGTTTTTCTAGATCTAGTATTGAGAGCAGCACCGTTAACAAAAGATGTTACCACATCCCTACATCGTAAGGAAATAGCAGGTAATAGTTTATTACATGCGAACAGTGGACATCCTCAACATGTATATAGGGGGATAGCGAAAGGGCAGTTTCTGCGCGTGAAACGCAATTGTACCCTACACTCTGATTTTGTCAAAGAGTCAGCTGACTTGAAACAAAGATTCATTGATAGAGGCTACAATTTGGGGATGATTAACTCAGTGTACAGAGGTGTTGAAAACATGGACAGAAATTCTTTGTTTAAAAATAAAAAACAAGGGAGTACAAGAAAAAGTTTAAGGTTTGTCACAAAATTCTCCAATCAATATTCTGGAGTGTGCAACATCATTAAAAAGTATTTGCCCATTTTATATGGTGATGATGACCTCAAAGAAATTGTTCAACAAGGCTGTGACTTTGTATACTCAAAGAATATTACGATTGGTAACATGCTATCACCGAGCATGTTGCCAGTAACTGAACCACGAAGTTCTTGGCTGGAGGTTGGAGGAACCTATAAATGTGGCGTATCACGCTGCAAGTCCTGTACGTACATAAAGCAGGGTAATAACTTTACCTCTTGTGTTACAAATGAAACCTTTCTGACAAGAGGTTGTGTTAAGTGTACCTCCACCTATGTGATTTATCTAGTGGAGTGCACTCAGCACAAGAGACAATATATTGGTTTAACAACAAGAGATGTACGTTCCCGAATAAAAGAACATTTGGACTACATATCACATGAGGTTGAATGTTCAGCCTTATCAAGACACTTTATACATGAGCATAATAAAGAGGTACAACACTTCAAATGGAATGCCATTGAAAGCATTAAAGTGCCCCGTAGAGGCGGTAGTAAACTAAGGATTCTGGAGAGACAGGAGATATATTGGATCTTCAAGCTAAAAACTTTGGTCCCTGAAGGATTTAATTCACAATTTGATGTGATTAACTATTGGGAGTAAGCTTGTGGGTCAGGTCATATGACCCTCCAGAATCCCCTGCCTCTCCAGAATTCTCTGCCCCTTTGAGGATTTTAAGGATTTTAGGGATATAGCCAAAAAGATAAGGTAATAAGTATTGGCTTTGTATAGATTGAGTATACATTTATTCTTATACTGTTGATGGCTATAACAGACATATTAAGTATTGTATACATGGAAATGGTATGTCTGTAAATAAATAATAGTCATATGTATTTTATCTATTTTCTTCATATGGTATAAATTGTGGCTGGATAATAACTGAATATTAGTTAATGATTGTGTCAGTTACAGCCACACTCTCTATATTTTAGCTATTTAATAACCTTTAGTAACTATGTTTACAACATTATTTTACCATATCTGACTGCTCCTTATTATTATTATTATTTTTATTATATCTTTCACTTTAATGTGATTTTTGCTTTTTGCTTTATTTGCTTTTTGTTTTTTGCGTTGTTGTTTTCTGCTTTGTTTATTAGTTTATTATTTTTAATACATTAACATCTTTCACCATTAAGGGAACCTGTAAATACCAAATGTTAATAGAAATGTAAAATTGCCAATGACATAAAATGTAACTATTAACTGCATTTTGTATTCATATTGCATTATATTTAAATATTTGTATCATTATACCTAAGTGGTAACTAATGGGTTAATCAGTATTGTTCTTAATTGGGCGGAGGATAGCCCTATAAAAACACCTCCCATATGCTAGGGGAGTATGTCTATGATTACGGCCGTGGAGGCTGAAACATGTAAGACTAGGTGTTAACTTTTAAACCTATTGGCAGCTCTGGTTTCAAGCCTATATATCTTTTAAATTGATGATAATAAAGATTCTTTTTTAATGGACTTGGATTACGCCTGGATCCCTTCTTTATCGTTTACGTATATATATATATATATATATATATATATATATATATATATATATATATATATATATATATACATGATTATATATAGGTATAGATATACAGCATATATATATATATATATATATATATATATATATATATTATTTATTTTTATCCAAAAAAGAGAAAGAGAAATTATGAGAAAGTAAAAATTATACTTATCTCAATACAGACAGGGATTTCAGCACATCATCTCACATAACAATTAAATTCACCACATGTTTATGTAGGGATATTTCTTTATTATATTTTAATATCAGATATGTGGTTCACCATACAAGTGCCACCTTATTTCTTTATTATATTTTAATATCAGATATGTGGTTCACCATACAAGTGCCACCTTATTTCTTTATTATATTTTAATATCAGATATGTGGTTCACCATACAAGTGCCACCTCCACAAGTGGACATTAGATACATAATAGTATCAATGACAAAAAGTGTCTAATCAACACACAGTTAAAAGCATGGCCAGCTCACTAATAACATGTTAGGAAACAATGTCATAAAGCACCTGCAACACCCCTAGCAGAGGGTGACCCCACAATTTGTAGGAATCTGCCACTTTAGTAATCCCCATGACGATCTATGCTGGGCTAGTATAGTCGTTTTTAATAGAACAACATGCATAAATCATCAGCGTAGCATGTACACAAATAGTAACAGACCCTTAGGGATGAACAACACCCATGCCAGAGGATAACACCACAAATCCAATCGGCTATCTGATATCATGGGACCTTTGTAAGGATCTATGTTCATCCACTATTACACTCAATCTGATAAACAACAGCTTAATTAATTCAGATGCCTGCAGCACTTTCCATCTGTTCAATACGTAAGGGAGTTCAGTTCCCAAGGGCATATCGATTTCTTAGCCTACAGTATTTCAATGCATCAGTAGAGAGAGATGCAATTCTCAGGGGCACATCGAAGCCTTTGCCCACAGCAGACTTTTTTTTGCAGAGATCAAATATTTATGCTTAAAATATGCAGAGAAATACTTTCCTTAGTTTGCATGCAACAGTATGAGTCCTCTGTTGGTTACCAGGGAAGCATGCAGTCTGTTAAGAGCCATCCATAATGTAATATACATCCAGATAGGAGCCAACTGTTTCCAATACATGTAGCATGATGCGTGCAAGTGATCGCTAAAACCCGATGCGTACAAACGTTTGCACTATACTCGCAATCTGGCCCTAAATCAGCAGACTTTCCAGGAAGGGCGTATATTGAGGATTGCACTACCTTTTATAGTTCTCTAGATTACAAGTGGCACGCTAACTTATGCGTGCACGTAGGAAATAGCGCATGTATTGCAAGTTGAAAGTAAACTCGATTGCAATGGGCCAAATTATCAAGCTCCGAATGGAAATTGAAAAGGCAATGATAATGTTAAAAATGGCTGATTGTGATTGGCCCAACACCAAAAACAGCTCATCAGAACAATTATCAAGCCATTGGGGCCAAATTATCAAGCTCCAAATGGAGCTTGATGCCCCTGTTTCCGCGCGGAAATAGTAGTTACGAAGCAGCAGTAACTAAGACTGCTGCTCCATAACTGGTCCACCTGCTCTGAGGCTGCAGACATTAATCCTGATCCTATACGACCTGGCTAATTGACACCCCCCCGCTAACGGCCGATTGGTCGCAAATCTGCAGGGCGTGGCATTGCAAAAGCAGTTCACCAGAACTGCTTGTTCAATGATAAATGCTGTCGGCATTCATCGATGTCTGTCGGACATGATGCGCTGAGTGGATCATGTCGGACAGACCGATGATAAATCGAACCCCAAGAGCACAATTACATTTTACTCTAGCGTAAAGGGTAGTGCACTAAACGCAACATAAATACATTTCAAAATACAGGTACACTCATATAAACACTATCTGAAAAAAAATATTAATAAAAATATTTTCTTTACAAGTTAAAAGGGTTAAAATGGATATAGTATTTGAAAAGGTGTTTGACTGCAAAGGGCAATATTGGATATATACATACATATACATGTCTAAATATGTGTATGTATGTATGTATATATACAGGCATACCTCGTTTTATTGCGCTTCGTTTTATTGCGCTTCGCAGATATTGCTCTTTTTACAAATTGAAGGTTTGTGGCAACCCTGTGTCGAGCAAGTCTATCGGCGCCATTTTTCCAACATATATACACATATAAACACATAGATACACATGACTACACATATATAAACACCAAAAGCAAAAAGATTATAACTTACTGATGTGTCCATTGTTTTTTTATAGACAAAATGATATTGCATACTTAATAGACTTCAGTATAGTGTAAATATAACTTTTCTATGTACTGGGAAACCAAAAAATGTGTGTGACTCACTTTATTGCTATATTTGGTTTATTGCAGTGCCTGGAACGAAACCAGCAATATCACCAAGGTATGCTTGTGTGTATATACAGTATATATATATATATATATATATATATATATATATATATGTGTGTGTGTGTGTGTGTGTACATATGTATTTATGTACTTTTTTATTGAAAATACATATTTCTATATATATATCTGTATATACCTATACCTGTATATATATTCCTTTGGATATAAAGGTATAGATATCTATTTTACTTTAACAATATCACATATATTTAGAAATATATATTTAATATTAAAAATTACATTACAATATAAATTACAATACAAAAAATCGGGCAAGTAATCTTTTTTTTTTGTTTGGGACTGCAAACACAAAAAGATTAAAGTATGCCTCATAGCGGGATATTTATCAAGCCGTCAACCGCAGATACGCCGGAATTCTGCAGCATAATTGTGGCAAGCCTGATTCGACCCATTTACCAAAGCCTACAGACCGGCAAAATTTGAAATTGGTGACGTAACATACGATCCACCGGTCTCAATCCGACACAGATCGATGTTTACGTCATTACAGATGTTCCGAATATACATTCGGCACTATGTGACAACTTTTGCAAGTTATCAACTTTCTAACAGGTACGCTCGCCACTATTCCGGCCCAGCGTACCTGGTTTTCATTCCGCCACCCTGGAGGCCGCGGATGCAACAGGAATCAATGGGAGTTCTGAAAGCAGTGAAAGCTAATGTTCGAAGCTGCCAGATATCCCATTGATTTCTATGGTAGAAAACTAACACCTACACCCTAACATAAGCCCCAAGTCTAAACAGCCCTAATCTGCCGTCCCGACATTGCATTGCCCCAAAGAAATTAGCTCTTTTACCTGTAAAATAAAATACAAACACCCCCCAACAGTAAAACCCACCACCCACACAACCAAACCCCCCAAATAAAAACCTATCTAAAAAAAACGTGGCTGATTGGAATAGTCAATAGAATGCAAGCTCAATTCTATTGGCTGTTTGGATCAGCCAATAGGATGAAAGTTCAAACCTATTGGCTGATTGCAACAGCCAATAGGATTTTTTCACCTTAATTCATATTGGCTAATAGAATTCTATCAATGAATCGGAATGTAAGAGACGCCATCTTGGATGATGTCATTTAAAGGAAACATCATTCTTCAAGAGACGTCGTAAGAAGAGGATGCTCCGCACCGGATGTCTTGAAGATGGAGCCGCTCCGCGCCGGATGGATGAAGATAGAAGATGCCATCTGGATGAAGACTTCTGCCCGGTTGGATGAAGACTTCGGCCCGCTTGGATGAAGACTTCTGCCGGCTTCGCTAAGGACTTCTGCTGCTTGGATGAGAATGGATGTCCGGTCTTCGAAAACTGTAAGTGGATCTTCGGGGTTAGTGTTAGGTTTTTTTAAGGGTTTATTGGGTGGGTTTTAATTATAGGTTAGGGACTTTGGGCTGAAAAAGAGCTAAATGCCCTTTTAAGAGCAATGCCCATACAAATGCCCTTTTCAGGGCAATGGGGAGCTTAGGTTTTTTAGATAGGTTTTTATTTGGGGGGTTTTACAGGTAAAAGAGCTGATTTCTTTGGGGCAATGCCCCGCAAAAGGCCCTTTTAAGGGCTATTCGTAGTTTATTGTAGGCTAGGGTTTTTTTTATTTACTTTAGGGCTATTAGATTAGGTGTAATTAGTTTAAATATTTGATAATGTATTTTTTATTTTGTGTAACTTAGTGTTTTTTATTTTGTGTAACTTAGTTATTTTTTTGTAATTTAGTAATTCTTTATTGTAGATTTAAATAACTTGAGTAGGGTTAGGTTTTTAAATAGGTAATATAGTTAATTTAATTTGTAGTTTAATGTAATTTTAGTATAATAGCTAGGGTAGGTTAATTAGTAGTTTAAAATAGTTTATTTTAATTCTAAAGGTAAGTTTAAATTTATTATAAGATAGGGATGAGTTAATATTTAATGTAAAGTTAGCGGGTTGTTAGGTTTAAGGGTTAATAGCTTAATTTAGTTTATGGCGATGTGGGGGGCTGGTGGTTTAGGGGTTAATAGGTTTTGTAAGTGGTAGTGATGTGGGAGGCCAGGGGTTTAGGGGTTAATACATTTATTTAGTTGCGGAGGGGTCCGGGAGCGGTGGGATAGGGGTTAATACTTTTATTAGTGGGCTCCGGGAGCGGAGGGATAGGGGTTAATGACTTTATTAGAGTTGCGGTGCGGGTTAATAACTTTATTTAGTTGTGGTGGGGTCCAGGAGTGGCGGGATAGGGGTTAAACATTTTAGTATAGTGGCGGTATTTAGTGACAGGGTATAAATAAAGTTGTTAAAAAGTCGAATAGCAGCGAGATCGATGACTGTTAGTTAACAACAGTCCGATGCTCATCGCCCTGTACTTGGTGCGTGGCTTTTTGACAGCTTTTTTTATAAATAAGGAGAGCGTATTCAGGTCCGCGGCCGCTATGTTAGGCGATAGTTGACGGCTTGATAGTTCGGCCTCATAGTGTCAAAATTTACTTTGAAGTAAATTCCCATCTTGTCAGTGTTGGTGACCAGTACGTTCGTCCCTAATAAGCTGTCCCCGGGATGATGTAATATACTTCTCCTTTAAGGGGAGTGACTGGGGTTAATAAGCAGCCTACTTAAGGATTCACATTGGATACACTTGTTGCTTGGTATTAAAGCAGTAATCTGTACTTGGCCTCCTTATCACACCTGTGATCCTTTTTTCTCTGACTGCTTGTCAGCACAGTCTCAGTGTAACTTGCTGCTTGCTTTGTGTGAGCATTACCTCCTTCACCTGAACAGCAATCCTCCTCTCCAGCTGTCACTCATTGAAGCTCCACCCCCAACAACAGAATCAGCACATCCGGAACTCCCTGCACAGCACAAGTGAGGTTTGTGGTTACTCTCCTACAGGAACAAACTTTATATGTGTCAACTATAGAACTATAGTTCCCAGCTGCTTTAACCACTAACTTTGTTTTCCAATATCCTTTGTCCTTCGCCTCTGTGTCTCATCTAATACAGAACTACAGGGGAATCCAGCTGTACCTAATCTTACATTTCCATTGCTTATTTCCAAAATTACAAAGTTTGCTTACTAACTACCTTATTTTGCTTTCTTGTCATTTTTCATACGTATGTTTTTATATAGTTTCTGCTCTATATTTATATTGCTGCTGCAACCTTATATTGGGGTATTTTATATCAGTCATGCATAATTGATTTGCACTCAGAAAGTAAATTAACCCTTTGTATAATAACAAACAACACTCATTTCAACTATTAGATTTAACATACAGATTCTGTTAAACCTGATAGTTAATTTAATGAGACAACAACAACTTTTTATAAAGAAAGAATATAACACAGACTTTTATGTTACAGAATATTACAGAATACCAAGCCTAAAAAGACAAAGAGCTGTTGTTTGATTACTCAGTACATACTACAAACATGAGTTTAGCTGATTTAACTATTCATGTAAAAGAATTATCTCACAAAGTAGACCAGTTAACCCAGGGTCTGCGTGAATTACAAGTAAAAAAAACAAATATTGAAAAATATTATAAAAGAGGGGATGAGAACACCTACTTCCCCCATACAGGTACCAGACCCCCCAATAAGTCCTCCTGACTATTTCTATGGAGATAGGAAGACTTTCCGGCAGTTTTATAATGGCTGTAGATTATTTATTAATTTAAAACCAGAGATGTTTCCTAATGAACATTCTAAAGTTCTCACTATTATATCATTCCTTAGGAATGAACCTAGAGCTTGGGCGGACACCTTTTTTGAGAGAGATGATCCCATTCTTAACTCTGTTGACAACTTTTTCTCTGCAATGGCAGAATTATACGAAGATCCTTATCGCCAGCTCACTGCAAAGAACAAGTTATGTAGCCTCAAACAGAATAAAAAAAAGTAGAGGACTACATCTCTGAATTTAAGGTGTGGCAAAAAGATACAGAGTGGAATCAAATCTCCCTCAAAAATCAGTATAGAATTGGCTTATCAGACGGCATAAAAGATGAGCTTTCTAGAATTGACATCCCTGACTCATTAGAAGCTTTAATGGCCTTAACTATAAAAATAGATAGAAGGCTCAGAGAGAGAAAGCAAGAGAAGGATAGTCAAGATACACATAGCAAACACATGCCTCTAGATCTTCAACTTATTATCACAAGAATGAGACCCCAATGGAAATAGGTTTTATTAAAAGACCTCTTTCTACTGATGAAAAAAATCGTAGAAAAGAAAAAGGTTTGTGTATGTACTGTGCATCAAAAAAACACAGGGTAAGAGATGTCCATCACTGAGAAAACAGAAATCGGTAAGCTTCATGGGAATACTTACGTTATTACCTTACCAAATGAACATCCCACTTATTTCACTTTAAATATCTCTCTACAGTGGGATCAACATCGCTATAATAAGGATGCCATTCTGGACTCAGGAGCATTCGCCTGCTATATAGATAAAGATGTTGTAAAAGAAAATAAAATTCCCTATATCATTAAAAAAAAACGTCTCAGTTCGTCTTATTGCCGGTAATCCTTTACAAGGAGGGTTGGTGAAATATCAAACCCTTCCCCTATTGGTTACGACCACCAATGGTCACAAAGAATTTCTAACATTTGATATCATAGCATCTCCAATCTTTCCTATTATCCTAGGATTGCATTGGTTGAGGTTACATCAACCTGAGGTTGTATGGTCCAACAATGGTATATCATTTACTTCCCAATATTGCAAGACTACTTGTCTACCCTCACTTCACATAATGCTTGCTATGGAGGATACTATTCCTTCTGAATACAGAGATTTTTCACGAGTATTTGATAAAAAGGAGGCTGAGGTATTACCTCCTCACAGGGACTATGATTGTCCTATTACATTAATCCCTGGGTCAGATATTCCATATGGGCACATATTCCCCATGTCTGAAAAAGAACTAGAAAGACTAAAAGAATATATTAACGAAAACTTACAAAAAGGGTTCATCCGACCCTCAACTTCTCCTGCAGACGCAGGAATATTTTTTGTGACTAATAAAGATCAGACGATAAGACCTATAGTGGACTATAGAGAGTTAAATAAAAGAACAATCAAAGACAGGTACCCTCTACCCCTTATACCAGAATTGATAGAGCGGTTACATGTTCTACCATCTATACCAAACTCAATTTGAGGGGAGCCTATAATTTGATATGACTACGGTCAGGGGACGAATGGCTCACCGCCTTTCACACAAGATATGGCCTTTATGAGTATACGGTGATGCCATTCGGGCTATGCAATGCCCCAGCCACTTTTCAACGGTTCATCAATGATGTGTTTAGAGATCTGTTGGATACATTTGTTGTCATCTATTTGGATGATATCCTAATATATTCAGATAACATCACTGATCATGTACAACATGTAAGAACCGTACTATCACGTCTACAAGCACATCATTTATACGCAAAACTCGAAAAATGTATTTTCCATAGTTCAGAGATACGTTTTCTGGGTTACCATATAACACCCCAAGGTATCAACATTGAAAAATCGAAGGTTCAGGCCATATTGGATTGGCCAACACCTAAGAATAAAAGACAAGTCCAACAGCTGTTAGGATTTGCAAACTTTTATCGAAAGTTTATTAGGAAATTTTCTCATATTACAAAACCTCTAACTGAGTTAACCAAAGACTCTATACCTTTTAAATGGGGGACAGCAGCTGAAAAAGCCTTCATGTTCCTAAAAAATGCTTTTGCAACTGCTCCTATATTATCTCATCCAGATCCTCAATAACAATTCACCTTGGAGACTGATGCATCTGATTATGCAATTGGATCAGTTCTTTCCCAAAGGTCACCTTCTACAGGTTTACTTCAACCAGTTGGGTACTATTCACATGCCTTAACGACATCTGTACTAAATTATCATGTAGTGGAAAAAGAACTGTTAGCTATGAAGCGTTCCCTAGAGAACTGGCGACACCTACTTGAGGGCACAATGAACCCATACTGATCTATACAGATCACTGTAACCTGCAATATCTTAAAACAAATAGAACCTTAACTTCCAGACAAATACGCTGGAGCTTATTATTTTCTCGGTTTAACTATACCATAACCTATAGACCTGCAGAAAAAAACATCAAAGCCGATACTTTATCCCGATTACCTGAAGAACCCACAACAAAACCTATTGAAGGTACTATAATACCAGTAGATAGAATAATTGGTATGCTAACACCCACAAAACAAAGGTTTGTAAAGGAACAGACATTGGATGCAACAGAACATAACCATCAACTGGAGACAAATACAGATGGTTTATTGTATTATGCGTAAAAAATATATGTACCTCCTAACTTAAGAAACCTCATAATGTATTTATCACATGATACACAACTATCAGGACATCAAGGTGGAAATAAAACATCTGAACTCATCAAGAGATCCTATTGGTGGCCTTTCATTACAAAGGACGTAAACAAATATATAGAAACCTGTGAAATATGTATGGTATGTAAAACCAAAAGGAAAAAAACCTACCGGTTACTTACTCTCCTTACCTATCCCAGCCAGGCCTTGGGAAGATATATCCATTGATTTTATAGTAGACCTACCCATCTCTGTTGGGAATAATACCATAGTTGTAGTAGTGGATTACCTATCAAAAATGGCACACTTTATTCCTTTTCATAAGGTGCCTACGAGTATGGAAACAGTTACCCTTTTGATACAACATGTTATCAAATTACATGGTATACCTACCACTATAACCTCTGACCGGGGAAGCCAATTTACTTCCAAGCTTTGGAAGCAGTTGGGGAAAGCTCTCCAATTTGAACAGAGGTTATCCACATCGTTCCATCCTCAGACGAACAGGCAGACGGAACGGACCAATCACTGGTTAGAAGAATATATCAGATGCTACTGCACTCAAAATCAGGATAATTGGTCTACCCTTCTACCTTTAGCTGAATTCTCCCACAACAATGCTGTTCACTCTTCTACAAGGCTTACACCATTTTATGCGAACTATGTATTCCATCCATCTTTTCATCTACTTACAACTCCTTCCCATGATTGTCCGGTCGTTGATGATTTAACCAACACTATTAAAGATACGTTCGCTCTATTAGCAGATTACATCCAAATCGCGCAAATCGTCAAAAGAAATACTACGATCTAAGAAGGAAGCCATCGCCTCCTTATGCCATAGGAGATTTGGTTTGGTTGTCAACCAAAAATCTGTGTCTAACTGTCCCTAGTAATAAATTCAATAGGAACTACATTGGTCCTTTTCCAATCAGTAAGGTTGTAAATGAAAATGCTGTAACCCTTCAACTTCCAGAGACAAAATCCACCCACTGTTCCATACCTCCTTGTTAAAACCCTACAAACATCTTCGAGATCGAACTCATCCTTTGGCTGATCCCTCTCCTATTGTTCCTGATGTGGAATATGAAATTGTGCAGATTTTGGACTCTAGGAAAAGATTCGGGACTCTTCAATACCTCATAAGGTGGAAGGGGTTTTCCAGTGACAATGACTCTTGGGAACCTGCAAGGAATCTGTCGGCCCTGCGGTTACTGTCCCTTTTTCATAGACGTAACCCTGATAGACCCCGTTCCTGAACCCCAGAGGGGTTCCTTGAGAGGGGGGCTCTGTAATATACTTCTCCTTTAAGGGGAGTGACTGGGGTTAATAAGCAGCCTTCTTAAGGATTCACATTGCATACACTTGTTGCTTGGCATTGAAGCAGTAATCTGTACTTGGCCTACTAATCACACCTGTGATCCTTTTTTCTCTGACTGCTTGTCAGCACAGTCTCAGTGTAACTTGCTGCTTGCTTTGTGTGAGCATTACCTCTTTCACCTGAACAGCAATCCTCCTCTCCAGCTGTCACTCATTGAAGCTCAACCCCCAACAACAGAATCAGCACATCCAGAACTCCCTGCACAGCACAAGTGAGGTTTGTGGTTACTCTCCTACAGGAACAAACTTTATATGTGTCAACTATAGAACTATAGTTCCCAGCTGCTTTAACCACTAACTTCGTTTTCCAATATCCTTTGTCCTTCGCCTCTGTGTCTCATCTAATACAGAACTGCAGGGGAATCCAGCTGTACCTAATCTTACATTTCCATTGCTTGTTTCCAAAATTACAAAGTAAGTGTAACTGTTGACCTCTGATTTTCTATTATAAGAATATATATATAGATTTGTATACACTATTTGTTTATCACTACTATGTGGAAGTAGTAACAGTCACAGCAAGTGTAGTTATTATAACTTCAGTAAGACAAAGCTTTACAAAGTATATTGCTAATTAGATTTGAAGTCAGAGAAGCATATTATCTTATTAACTTCATAAGACAATTTCATATGACGTAGGAATAGGAGAACAAAGTTAGTATATGCCACTATTAGCTAGGATGAAATATGGATAAGAGATAATGTAAAAGTCAGTAGTGGAAGAAAAGATCTTCAAAGAACAAAGCCAGCTGGACAGCAATTAGATAAGCAATGGATTTGTAATGCAGTAGAATCCTTAAGCGTTAAGCAAGAGGTTATAGTATTAGTTGAATACTTATAGCACATATAGAGAAGAGTAAGCTTGATCCTGAGGCAGGAGACGTTAATTTTGCAAGCAAAGCAGAAAATACACAAAACGATCAGAGAGTTTCAAACTAATTTCCTTAGCTATTTGTAAACTCCTACTTGCACATATTTGGAATTTAGATAGAGGAAGTTGTACCTTTGATAGTAGAATAAGTTCTTACCGGAGCTTTAAGCTTCGTTGCAGGCGAGTTTAGAGGAGTGGAACTCTCTTCCGGTATCTGCTTAGCACGGAGATTGGCGTCTGACGTCAGAACACCGGGTGCGGCTTTGAGCCGATTTTAGCTCTCCTCACTGTAAATGAATTAGCGTGACAGGCAAACAATAAGTAAGGTATCAGTTGAAACAAAAACAATATATATTGATAAGTGAACTTCAGGAACTTGGAGGAAGCAGTCCAATGGCACAGTAAGCTTGCGGAGCAAGAAGGTTTAGGAGAAACTTGCAGAGGCACTGTTAGTGAGATTTAAAGGACAGAGAGATAGATTCAGACGAACTTCAGGTATACAATTATCCATACAGGTCCAGCATACAAACTTGAAATGGCAGTCAGTATCATAGACCAGGAGCTTAGCAGTAGCAGTACTACATAGGCAGTTGAACAAAATTACTAAGCATAGGATGAAGGCAATTGCAGGTGTTATAAAGGGGGTGTGGTAACGTGATAGGTCATGTAGGATTTAAAGGTAAATACACAGACAGTGAACCTGACAGGACCCCCCCTTCAAGCAAGCTGTCCCACAGCTTGAGGACGCGGACGGTCAGGAAAACGTTGATGAAACTGAGCAACCAAACGGGGGGCATGGAGATTAGAGGATGGTTCCAACGGACTAGATATTGTAGTACTCCACGATGGATCCTGGAATCGATTATAGAATGGACTTCATATTCAGCGGAAGCCTCTACGTCCAAATTGGATGGAACAAGAGGAAGAGTGGTTCGGGAAGGGAAATAAGGTTTAAGCAAGGACACGTGGAAAGTAGGATGAATTTTTAAAGTTGCAGGTAGTTGTAACGTAACTGCATTTTCGTTGATGATACGTGTCACAGCAAATGGCCCACAGAATTTTTGAGTTAATTTCCTACTAGGGAGTTGTATGCGAAGATTTTTTGTGGATAGCCAAACCTTGTCGCCAATTCTGTAAAGCGGAGGTTTTCTATGTCGTAAATCATAGAAATGTTTTTGTCTTGCTTGTGCCTGTAAGATATTATCCTTGAGGAACCTAAAATTGTCAAGAATGGAGTTATTCAATTCTTCCACAGAAGGAGAAGCAGAAGGTGTGATTGGAAGCAAATCAAAATTTGGATGATAAGCATAATTGGCATAAAAAGGAGTCAGTTTCGTTGAGGAATTAGTTAAATTGTTGTAGGCAAATTCCGCAAGTGCCAGATACTTATACCACTCATGTTGCTGATTAGAACAGAAGCATCTCAGATATTCGTCCAACCACTGATTCAACCTTTCCACTTGTCCGTTAGCTTGTGGATGAAAGGATGTAGTATAGTGATGGTCTATTTTCAGGGCAATGCATAAACTTCTCCAAAACCGAGAGGTAAACTGAGAACCTCTATCAGAAATTATGGTTTTTGGAATACCATGTAGTTTGATGATGTTGTTTATGACCAATGTTGCTGTTTCAGATGAAGATGGTAATTTGTGAAACGGCAAGAAGTGTGCCATCTTGGTAAAAGTGTCAATGACAACAAGTATGGTGGTATAGGACATTGAGGGAGGCAATTCAACTATAAAGTCTACACTGATTTGTTGCCAGGGAGCCTTTGCGATAGGAAGTGGCATCAATAACCCATAAGGAGATTTTTTCTCTGTTTTGGATACTTGACAGATAGCACAAGATCTAACATGATTAAGTACTGAGGGAAACATGTTAGGCCACCAATATTTTCTTTGGAGTAAATCCAAGGTGCGAGCTACCCCAGGATGTCCGGCTAACGGAGAGTCATGGTGTTGTTCTAAGATCTGGTTCCTCAACTCAGTGGGGATGTACATCTTGTCGTTGAAGTAATATATACCATCTTTCTTCTTTAACTTTTTTGTTCCAACTTCTGGAGGTAGAACAGACTTTGTCCTTACTTCTTTTAGAAAAGTAGTAGTAAACCCAAGGAATTTATCTGTAGGAATAATACTTGTGGGATTTTTTACCTCTCGTAAGTCAGAATCCTGCCTAGAGAGAGCGTCAGCTTTGCCCTTTTTTGAGGCAGGACGATATACTATCTTGAAATCAAATCTAGAGAAATAAAGTGACCAGCGTACTTGTCTACTTGAAAGGGTTTTATTACTTTGTAGATATTGTACATTTTTGTGGTCAGTTAATATCACAATGGGATGCAGGGCTCCCTCCAGTAGATGTCTCCAGAACTCCAATGACCTACGTATGGCCAATAGCTCCTTGTCACCTATTCCGTAGTTTCTTTCAGCTGGACTCATTGCTTTAGAATAAAAAGATACAGGGTGTATTGGATCAGTTTCAGTCTTTTGTTGGGAGAGTACAGCACCAATAGAATGGTCAGAGGAATCCACCTCAAGAATATAAGGTAGGTTCACATCTGGGAAACTCAAAATAGGTGCAGTAGTGAATGAAGTTTTTAATTGCTCAAAAATTTTAGTATGAATAGGAGTCCATTTGAAGGGTAGACAGGTTCCAGTTAATTGAGTGAGTGGTTTCACAATCTCTGAAAAACCTTTGATAAATTTCCGATAATAATTCGAAAATCCCAGAAATCTTTGCAATTCCTTTTTGTTAGTAGGAAGTGGCCAATCCTTTACTGCTTCGATTTTTTCGGATTGCATCTGAATGCCAGCAGGAGAAATGGTATAACCTAAGAAAGAAATAATGGTATCATGGAATGAACATTTTTCTGGTTTGGCATAAAGCTTGTGGACTCTGAGTCTTGCCAATACCCATCTGACGTGTTTAACATGTTCTTCTTCATCCTTAGAATAGATTAAGATATCGTCGAGGTAAACCACCATACACACATCCAGCAAATCTCTAAAAATATCATTAATGAAATGCTGGAATGTGGCAGGGGCGTTACAGAGTCGAAAAGGCATCACTACGTACTCAAAAAGTCCGTATCTGGTCCTGAATGCGGTGAGCCATTCATCCCCTTGACGTATGCGAATGAGGTTATAAGCTCCCCTAAGATCAAGCTTTGAAAAAATTGTGGCGTTAGTAAGTCTTTCAATGAGTTCCGGAATTAGAGGCAATGGATAACGGTTTTTTACCGTGCACTTATTTAATTCCCGGTAATCAATTATCGGTCTTAAAGTTTTATCCTTGTTTGTGACAAAGAACATTCCGGCTGCTGTGGGAGATGTGGAAGGTCGTATAAAGCCTTTACGTAAGTTTTCAGTGAGATACTCCTTTAAATGGTTAAGCTCAGGTTGGCTTAGTGGGTATAAATGACCCACAGGGAGTGTAGAACCTGGGATTAATTCTATGGGACAATCGTAAATGCGATGAGGAGGTAGAGTCTCTGCTTCTACCTTACTAAATACATCAGTAAAATCACTGTAGAATGAGGGTAGTGGAGAACTCAAGGAGTTTGTGAGTAGTATCTCGTGTTGTGGGTGACATGTTGTTTTGCAATAAGGCGAAGAGAAATTTAATTGTAAGGTTTGCCAATTTATTTCTGGATTATGTAACTGCAACCAGTTTAAGCCTAATACCACAGGAAAGTGAGGTGATGAAATTATGTCAAAAACAATGAACTCAGTGTGCCCTGACACAGTACTAATTAAGAGAGGAACAGTGTGCTGGGTAATAGGTCCTGTGGAGAGAGTGGACCCATCAATAACTCTAAGGAATACAGGTGATTTTTTTTTCAACAACAGGTATTTTATTTAGAAGAACAAAATCAGCATCAATAAAGTTGCCTGACGATCCGGAATCTATGATGGCTTTGGTACTTAACTTCTTACGGTCCCACTGTATAGAGAGAGACAAGTCACAGTAAGTTTGGGAAGTGTGATAGACATCAGATTTACGTATGTATGTAAACTTACACCTTTTATTCTTGCGTAGGGTTGGACAGTCAGTGACTGTGTGGTTAGGATCTGCACAATACATGCACAGGCGCAGAGCCCTGCGGCGAGATCTTTCATCAGTAGTAAGAGGTCCTCTCAACATGCCAATTTCCATGGGGGTCACCTTTTCTGTAGTAAACCCAGGTGGTTTTTGATGAGGAATAGGTGGTGCCTTATAGTGGGATTCAGTATGGTAATGCTCTGCTTTTCTCTCTCGGAGTCTGCGGTCAATCTGGGTTGCCAACCTCATTAGTGCTTCCAGAGTCTCCGGCATCTCAGTGCGTGCAAGTTCGTCCTTAAGACCTTCCGAAAGTCCCAGTCTAAATTGGTTTCTTAGCGAAACTCTACTCCAGGAAGAATCGGTGGCGTATAACTTGAACTCCGTTATATATTCTTCTACTGGCCTTTTCCCTTGTTTGAGTTGTCTCATTTTGAATTCTGCAGAAAGTTGAACATCAGTGTCAGAATACAACTCATCCATGGCGTGGAAGAAATCACTTAAAGAGTTGAGAATAGGAGAGTTAGCTTCACACAACTGATCTGCCCATATCCTTGGTTCAGCCGTTAAGTAGGATATTGTAGTTAATACCTTTACTCTGTCGTTAGGGTATGTTCTTGGTTTCAAATTAAATAAAAGTCCACAGGCATTTTTAAAATGTCTATATAATCTTCTGTCACCGGCAAACAAGTCTGGTACACAGACTTGGGGTTCCAGAGAGCTAATGGATTGTTCCTTGGAATCCTTTATGAGTCCTTTCAATATTTGATTCTCCCTTTGTAGATCTAGAATGGCTTTCCCCATCTGATACATTTTTTGTGACATATCATAAACAACCTGTGGAAGGTCAGGTTGTTCCATAATGCTTTTTTTTTTTTTTTTTTTTTATGGCTTAGTAATTATGTAACTGTTGACCTCTGATTTTCTATTATAAGAATATATATATAGATTTGTATACACTATTTGTTTATCACTACTATGTGGAAGTAGTAACAGTCACAGCAAGTGTAGTTATTATAACTTCAGTAAGACAAAGCTTTACAAAGTATATTGCTAATTAGATTTGAAGTCAGAGAAGCATATTATCTTATTAACTTCATAAGACAATTTCATATGACGTAGGAATAGGAGAACAAAGTTAGTATATGCCACTATTAGCTAGGATGAAATATGGATAAGAGATAATGTAAAAGTCAGTAGTGGAAGAAAAGATCTTCAAAGAACAAAGCCAGCTGGACAGCAATTAGATAAGCAATGGATTTGTAATGCAGTAGAATCCTTAAGCGTTAAGCAAGAGGTTATAGTATTAGTTGAATACTTATAGCACATATAGAGAAGAGTAAGCTTGATCCTGAGGCAGGAGACGTTAATTTTGCAAGCAAAGCAGAAAATACACAAAACGATCAGAGAGTTTCAAACTAATTTCCTTAGCTATTTGTAAACTCCTACTTGCACATATTTGGAATTTAGATAGAGGAAGTTGTACCTTTGATAGTAGAATAAGTTCTTACCGGAGCTTTAAGCTTCTTTGCAGGCGAGTTTAGAGGAGTGGAACTCTCTTCCGGTATCTGCTTAGCACGGAGATTGGCGTCTGACGTCAGAACACCGGGTGCTGCTTTGAGCCGATTGTAGCTCTCCTCACTGTAAATGAATTAGCGTGACAGGCAAACAATAAGTAAGGTATCAGTTGAAACAAAAACAATATATATTGATAAGTGAACTTCAGGAACTTGGAGGAAGCAGTCCAATGGCACAGTAAGCTTGCGGAGCAAGAAGGTTTAGGAGAAACTTGCAGAGGCACTGTTAGTGAGATTTAAAGGACAGAGAGATAGATTCAGACGAACTTCAGGTATACAATTATCCATACAGGTCCAGCATACAAACTTGAAATGGCAGTCAGTATCATAGACCAGGAGCTTAGCAGTAGCAGTACTACATAGGCAGTTGAACAAAATTACTAAGCATAGGATGAAGGCAATTGCAGGTGTTATAAAGGGGGTGTGGTAACGTGATAGGTCATGTAGGATTTAAAGGTAAATACACAGACAGTGAACCTGACAGTAAGCTTACTAACTACCTTATTTTGCTATCTTGTCATTTTTCATACGTATGTTTTTATATAGTTTCTGCCAGTGATGTGCAGTCAGTAGAGGCAGGTGAGGCAGTGCTTCACCTCTCATATGGGCAAAAATATATATTTTTTTTATTGGCTTTAAAAAAAAAATTGTAATTTTTTTTCCCCCAGCTACATGTTGTGCAATGGAGAGGCACAAGCAGGTCTGCCCACCATTACATAACATGCTGCGCCACCTACTGGATGAAGGTGGTTAAGATCAATGCATGGCCCATTAACTGCTTATTTGAGGCAGGCCTCTTTGGGCTGAACCAATCCAGTGAGAGGCATTGGTAAGTGGAACTTAGGGTTGGGACTGGATGTTAAATCATATAAAACAAAACAAAAACAGAAAAAAACAACTTTCATTTATTTTGTTGCTGTCCTGTGAACCTGCTAGCTTTGCTAAAGTGAAAAAGAGAGTTCTGTTCTTCCCCTCTAAGTGCAGTGGAATGTGCCACTGTCACTTCCTGAATCCTTATACAGAACAGGAAGAGAGGCAGAGAGAGCAGTGTTTTAGTCACATCTTATTAAAGTAAGATTTTACTGAAAGGGATTCTGTTAGTGAAAATGATAATTTAATGAATGTGGTTTAGTGTTTTTTTACTCTTTTACAGCAGTTTAAGGATCGTTTTTTTATTTTGTTTACTCAAAATTTACACCCACTAACTTAGCAGCTTGCCTCTGTACTTCACACTAATTTATAGTCTCATTTTCTGAACTCTCTGTAGCGCTGCTGTTTTATTACTTAAAAATGCAGTGGTCCCTCTCCCCCCCTTGTGTGTGTGTCTCTCTCTCTCTCTCTCTCTCTCTATCTATCTATCTATCTATCTATCTATCTATCCATCTCTCTCCTTATGTGTTGTTCTCCCCCACGGTCTCTTTCTCTCTCTGTCTCTCTTCCTCCCCCTCTGACTCTCTCATCCCTTATGTGTCTCTCTAACCCTCTGTGTGTGATTGTAACTCTCTCTCTTTCTCTAACCCTCTGTGTGTGATTGTGTCTCTCTTTCTCTCTAACCCTCTGTGTGTGATTGTCTCTCTCTCTCTCTAACCCTCTGTGTGTGATTGTGTTTATCTCTCTCTAACCCTCTGTGTGTGATTGTCTCTCTCTTTCTCTCTAACCCTCTGTGTGTGATTGTGTCTCTCTTTCTCTAACCCTCTGTGTGTGTGATTGTGTCTCTCTCTTTCTCTAACCCTCTGTGTGTGATTGTGTCTCTCTCTTTCTCTAACCCTCTGTGTGTGATTGTGTCTCTCTCTTTCTCTAACCCTCTGTTTGATTGTGTCTCTCTCTCTTTCTCTAACCCCCTGTGTGTGATTGTCTCTCTATTTCTCTCTCTCTCTAACCCTCTGTGTGTGATTGTCTCTCTCTCTTTCTCTCTCTCTCTAACCCTCTGTGTGTGATTGTGTCTCTCTCTAACCCTCTGTGTGTGATCGTGTGTCTCTCTTTTTCTCTCTCTCTCTCTCTAACCCTCTGTGTATGATTGTGTCTCTCTCTTTCTCTATCTCTCTCTCTCTAACCCTCTGTGTGTGATTGTGTCTCTCTCTTTCTCTCTCTCTCTCTAACCCTCTGTGTATGATTGTGTCTCTCTCTCTAACCCTCTGTGTGTGATTGTGTGTGTCTCTCTCTAACCCTCTGTGTATGATTGTGTCTCTCTCTTTCTCTAACCCTCTGTGTGTGATTGTGTCTCTCTCTCTTTCTCTCTCTCTAACCCTCTGTGTGTGATTGTGTCTCTCTCTTTCTCTAACCCTCTGTTTGTGATTGTGTCTCTCTCTCTTTCTCTCTCTCTAACCCTCTGTGTGTGATTGTGTGTCTCTCTTTCTCTAACCCTCTGTTTGTGATTGTGTCTCTCTCTCTTTCTCTCTCTCTAACCCTCTGTGTGTGATTGTGTGTCTCTCTCTCTAACCCTCTGTGTGTGATTGTGTCTCTCTAACCCTCTGTGTGTGATTGTGTTTCTCTCTCTTTCTCTCTCTCTAACCCTCTGTGTATGATTGTGTCTCTCTCTCTTTCTCTCTCTCTCTCTAACCCTCTGTGTGTGATTGTTTCTCTCTCTTTCTCTCTCTTTAACCCTCTGTGTGTGATTGTGTCTCTCTCTCTTTCTCTCTCTCTCTAACCCTCTGTGTGTGATTGTGTCTCTCTTTCTCTCTCGCTAACCGTCTGTGTGTGATTGTGTCTCTCTCTTTTTCTCTCTCTCTGTAACCCTCTGTGTGTGATTGTGTCTCTCTTTCTCTCTCTCTTTAACCCTCTGTGTGTGATTGTGTCTCTTTCTTTCTTTCTCTCTAACCCTCTATGTTTGATTGTGTGTCTCTCTCTCTTTCTCTCTCACTCTCTAACCCTCTGTGTGTGATTGTGTCTTTCTCTCTTTCTCTAAACCTCTGTGTGTGATTGTGTGTCTCTCTCTCTTTCTCTCTCTCTCTAACCCTCTGTGTGTGATTGTGCCTCTCTCTCTTTCTCTCTCTCTAACCCTCTGTGTGTGATTGTGTCTCTCTCTCTTTCTCTCTCTCTAACCCTCTGTGTGTGTTTGTGCCTCTCTCTCTTTCTCTCTCTCTAACTCTCTGTGTGTGATTGTGTCTCTTTCTTTCTCTCTAACCCTCGATGTGTGATTGTGTGTCTCTCTCTCTCTCTCTCTCTCTCTCTCTCTTTCTCTCTCTCTCTAACCCTCTGTGTGTGATTGTGTGTCTCTCTCTCTCTCTCTCGCTAACCCTCTGTGTGTGATTGTGTCTCTCTCTCTCTTTCTCTAACCCTCTGTGTGTGATTGTGTCTCTCTCTCTCTTTCTCTAAACCTCTGTGTGTGATTCTGTCTCTCTCTCTCTCTCTCTCTTTCTCTCTCTCTCTAACCCTCTGTGTGTGATTGTGTGTCTCTCTCTCTCTTTCTCTCTCTCGCTAACCCTCTGTGTGTGATTGTGTCTCTCTCTCTCTTTCTCTAACCCTCTGTGTGTGATTGTGTCTCTCTCTCTCTTTCTCTAAACCTCTGTGTGTGATTGTGTCTCTCTCTCTCTTTCTCTCTCTCTCTAACCCTCTGTGTGTGAGTGTGCCTCTCTCTCTCTCTCTCTCTCTCTCTAACCCTCTGTGTGTGATTGTGTCTCTCTCTATCTTTCTCTCTCTCTAACCCTCTATGTGTGATTGTGCCTCTCTCTCTTTCTCTCTCTAACCCTCTGTGTGTGGTTGTGTCTCTCTCTCTCTCTTTCTCTCTCTCTCTCTAACCCTCTGTGTGTGATTGTGTCTCTCTCTCTTTCTCTCTCTCTCTAACCCTCTGTGTGTGATTGTGTCTCTCTCTCTCTTCCTCTCTCTAACCCTCTGTGTGTGATTGTGTCTCTCTCTCTCTCTAACCCTCTGTGTGTGTGATTGTGTCTCTTTCTCTCTCTCTCTCTCTAACCTTCTGTGTGTGAATGCGTCTCTCTCTCTAACCCTCTGTGTATGATTGTGTCTTTTTCTCTTTCTCTCTCTCTAACCCTCTGTGTGTGATTGTGTCTCTTTCTTTCTCTCTCTCTCTAACCCTCTGTGTATGATTGTGTCTCCCTCTATTTCTCTCTCTCTCTAACCCTCTGTGTGTGATTGTGTCTCTCTTTCTCTCTCTCTAACCCTCTGTGTGTGATTGTGTCTCTCTCTTTTTTTCTCTCTAACCCTCTATGTGTGATTGTGTGTCTCTCTCTCTTTCTCTCTCTAACCCTCTGTGTGTGATTGTGCCTCTCTCTCTTTCTCTCTCTCTAACCCTCTGTGTGTGATTGTGTCTCTCTCTCTTTCTCTCTCTCTAACCCTCTGTGTGTGATTGTGCCTCTCTGTCTTACTCTCTCTCTAACCCTCTGTGTGTGATTGTGTCTCTCTCTCTCTCTAACCCTCTGTGTGTGATTGTGTCTCTCTCTCTAACCCTCTGTGTGTGATTGTATCTCTCTCTCTCTCTAACCCTCTGTGTGTGATTGTGTCTCTCTCTCTTTCTCTCTCTTTCTAACCCTCTGTGTGTGATTGTGTCTCTCTCTCTCTTTCACTCTCTAACCCTCTGTGTGTTATTGTGTCTCTCTCTTTCTCTCTCTCTAACCCTCTGTGTGTGATTGTGTCTCTCTCTCTTTCTCTCTCTCTAACCCTCTGTGTGTGTTTGTGCCTCTCTCTCTTTCTCTCTCTCTAACTCTCTGTGTGTGATTGTGTCTCTTTCTTTCTCTCTAACCCTCGATGTGTGATTGTGTGTGTCTCTCTCTCTCTCTCTCTCTCTCTCTTTCTCTCTCTCTCTAACCCTCTGTGTGTGATTGTGTGTCTCTCTCTCTCTTTCTCTCTCTCGCTAACCCTCTGTGTGTGATTGTGTCTCTTTCTCTCTCTCTCTAACCCTCTGTGTGTGATTGTGTCTCTCTCTCTCTCTTTCTCTCTCTAACCCGCTGTGTGTGATTGTGTCTCTCTCTCTTTTTCTCTCTCGCTAACCCTCTGTGTGTGATTGTGTCTCTTTCTCTCTCTCTCTCTCTCTCTCTCTCTTTAACCTTCTGTGTGTGAATGTGTCTCTCTCTCTAACCCTCTGTGTATGATTGTGTCTTTATCTCTTTCTCTCTCTCTAACCCTCTGTGTGTGATTGTGTCTCTCTCTTTCTCTCTCTCTCTCTAACCCTCTGTGTGTGATTGTGTCTCTCTTTCTCTCTCTCTAACCCTCTGTGTGTGATTGTGTCTCTCTCTTTCTTTCTCTCTAACCCTCTATGTGTGATTGTGTCTCTCTCTCTCTTTCTCTCTAACCATCTGTGTGTGATTGTGTCTCTCTCTCTTTTTCTCTCTCGCTAACCCTCTGTGTGTGATTGTGTCTCTCTCTCTTTCTCTCTTTCTCTAACCCTCTGTGTGTGATTGTGTCTCTCTCTCTTTCTCTAAACCTCTGTGTGTGATTGTTTCTCTCTCTCTCTCTCTCTCTCTCTCTAACCCTCTGTGTGATTGTGCCTCTCTCTCTTTCTCTCTCTCTCTAACCCTCTGTGTGTGATTGTGTCTCTCTCTCTCTTTATTTCTTTCTCTCTAACCCTCTGTGTGTGATTGTGTCTCTCTTTCTCTCTCTCTAACCCTCTATGTGTGATTGTGTCTCTCTTTCTCTAACCCTCTGTATGTGATTGTGTCCCTCTCTCTTTCTCTCTCTCTAACCCTCTGTGTGTGATTGTGTCTCTCTCTCTTTATTTCTCTCTCTCTAACCCTCTGTGTGTGATTGTCTCTCTCTCTCTCTTTCTCTCTCTCTAACCCTCTGTGTGTGATTGTGTCTCTATTTCTCTCTCTCTAACCCTCTGTGTGTGATTGTGTGTCTCTCTCTCTTTCTCTCTCTCTAACCCTCTGTGTGTGATTGTGTCTCTCTCTCTCTCTTTCTCTCTCTCTCTCTCTAACCCTCTGTGTGTGATTGTGTCTCTCTCTCTTTCTCTCTCTCTCTAACCCTCTGTGTGTGATTGTGTCTCTCTCTCTCTCTAACCCTCTGTGTGTGATTGTGTCTCTCTCTCTTTCTCTCTCTCCCAAACCCTCTGTGTGTGATTGTGTCTCTCTCTCTCTTTCTCTCTCTAACCCTCTGTGTGTGATTGTGTCTCTCTCTTTTTCTCTCTCTCTAACCCTCTGTGTGTGATTGTGTCTCTTTCTCTCTCTCTCGCTCTCTCTCTCTCTCTCTCTCTCTCTCTCTCTAACCTTGTGTGTGTGAATGTGTCTCTCTCTCTAAACCTCTGTGTATGATTGTGTCTTTTTCTCTTTCTCTCTCTCTAACCCTCTGTGTGTGATTGTGCCTCTCTCTTTCTCTCTCTCTCTAACCCTCTGTGTGTGATTGTGTCTCTCTCTTTCTTTCTCTCTAACCCTCTATGTGTGATTGTGTCTCTCTCTCTCTCTTTCTCTCTCTAACCATCTGTGTGTGATTGTGTCTCTCTCTCTTTTTCTCTCTCGCTAACCCTCTGTGTGTGATTGTGTCTCTCTCTTTCTCTCTTTCTCTAACCCTCTGTGTGTGATTGTGTCTCACTCTCTTTCTCTAAACCTCTGTGTGTGATTGTTTCTCTCTCTCTCTTTCTCTCTCTCTCTAACCCTCTGTGTGATTGTGCCTCTCTCTCTTTCTCTCTCTCTAACCCTCTGTGTGTGATTGTGTCTCTCTCTTTCTCTCTCTCTAACCCTCTGTGTGTGATTGTGCCTCTCTCTCTTTCTCTCTCTCTAACCCTCTGTGTGTGATTGTGTCTCTCTCTCTCTAACCCTCTGTGTGTGATTGTGTCTCTCTCTCTTTCTCTCTCTCTAACCCTCTGTGTGTGATTGTGTGTCTCTCTCTCTTTCTCTCTCTAACCCTCTGTGTGTTATTGTGTCTCTCTCTTTCTCTCTCTCTCTAACCCTCTGTGTGTGATTGTGTCTCTTTCTTTCTCTCTCTTTCTCTAACCCTCTGTGTGTGAATGTGTGTCTCTCTCTCTAACCCTCTGTGTATGATTGTGTCTTTTTCTCTTTCTCTCTCTCTAACCCTCTGTGTGTGATTGTGTCTCTCTCTCTTTCTCTCTCTCTAACCCTCTGTGTATGATTGTGTCTCTCTCTCTTACCCTCTGTATGTGATTGTGTCTCTCTCTCTTTCTCTCTCTCTCTAACCCTCTGTATGTGATTGTGTCCCTCTCTCTTTCTCTCTCTCTAACCCTCTGTGTGTGTGATTGTGTCTCTCTCTCTTTATTTCTCTCTCTCTAACCCTCTGTGTGTGATTGTGTCTCTCTCTCTCTTTCTCTCTCTCTAACCCTCTGTGTGTGATTGTGTCTCTATTTCTCTCTCTCTCTCTAACCCTCTGTGTGTGATTGTCTCTCTCTCTCTCTCTTTCTCTCTCTCTAACCCTCTGTGTGTGATTGTGTCTCTCTCTTTCTCTCTAACCCTCTGTGTCTCTCTCCCCCTCTCTCTCTCTCCATTGTTTTTATGCCTGAGGAAAAGACCAGACATTGGTCTAGAAACGAGTAGCAATTCTTATATGGATTAAAGATTTTAATTCTATCATATGGAAGTTGTCATACATTTTTATTGATCTAACCTGAAAAGGGTTTTGATTTTAAAAATCCACTGCAGTTTGCAATACTTGGTCTATACAGACGTTTGGTTTACTGCAATCAAGCATCACTGAGATCCATCTGTCTGCTGTTCAGCTGAGGCCACCCAGTGTGCTAACCACTGAGAGTGTTAGTCTGCCTGATAGCACCGGTAACAGAACGGTGCAAAGCCATTTGGTAAGCCTTGTTGAATATTCTGCCTTCTGATTTTACAACAACAGTATCACGCTATGTAGCGCCCTCTTTTTCACTTATAATTTTCAGAAACCTTCACTCCGAGGACCAGAGGAGCTTTGCCGCCTGCACCTTTTATTCCAATTGTTTTGAACTCACTGCCCGATCCCACAAGAACCATATGTTTTGTGTACTAATTTGATTGTTTGGTTCACTAAGCGCACCCCGCTCTGGGTTCCCTTAAGGGTTCCTTGTTTGACATCACGTATCCTAGCCACTGCCTCACCAGCCTCTGACGTCACCGCACGTCACTGGTTTCTGCTCTATATTTATATCGCTGCTGCAACCTTATATTGGGGTATTTTATATCAGTCATGCATAATTGATTTGCATTTAGAAAGTAAATTAACTCTTTGTATAATAACAACACTCATTTCAACTATTAGATTTAGCATACAGATTCTGTTAAACCTGATAGTTAATTTAATGAGACAACAACAACTTTTTATAAAGAAAGAATATAACAGAGACTTTCATGTTACAGAATATTACAGATGAAGAAAGAAGATGGACCGCAGGGGAGAAGATAAGAAGATGGATGAAGACATTGCTCCTCCGGGATGAAGATGGAGCGCCACCGCCATCAACATCGGCGAGTACTAATTTGGGGGTTAGTGTTAGTTTTTTTTTTTTTTTTAAATGGAGTTTTTTTTTATAGATTTGGTGCTTTTTTTGGGGAGGGGGTTGGGCAGCAAAAGAGCTGAACTTTGTGGGTTAGAGGTGTTAGTGTTTTTTTTCTTCATAAAAGAGCTTGATCGCTTTAGGGCAATTCCCTACAAACAGGCATTTGTATTGTTAAGGGTATTTTTTGTAATATGGGGGGTAGTAATGTTGGGGGGCTATAGTAATGTAAGGGTTTTTATAAGTTATTTTTAAGGTAAGATTAGGTTTTATTTGTTTTTACAGGTAAGTTTTTAATTTTTTTTAAGGTAGTTATATATAAAGATATATTTTGTAATATTTGGGTATTTTAATTTGGTTAAGTTAGTGGGTGTTAGGTTAGGGTATTTAGATGTTAGTTTTTGACTTTGCGATGTGGGGGGCTGGCGGTTTAGAGGTTAATAGTGTAGTTTAGTGTCTGCAATGTGGGAGGATGGAAGTTTAGAGATTAATAGTGTCATTTAGTGTTTGCAATTTGGGGGATGGCGGTTAAGGGGATAATAGTTTTTTTAGGTATTTTGTGATGTGGGGGGGTGGTGGTTTAGGGGTTAATAGTTTATTTAGGTAATTTGCAATGTGGGTGGATGGTGGTTTAGGGGTTAATAGTGTAATGGGAAGATTGTGTTAGGCTATGTTGCGGTTTAGGGATTATTACACTAGGGCTTTATAGTGATGGGGGGACTAGGCTGTACGTTTTTTTTTTAGTTTTTTTAATTATTGCGCTAGCGGTAACCTTTTTCACAAGTTGGGTTAGTGCTATAGCAAAAACTTTTAACTTGTAATATGAGTGCAACCCGACTCACGCAAGGCTTTACCGCTAGCGCAATTATCACTCTAGCGCAAGCGGTAGTTACTGCTTCACTTGTAATCTAGCCCTTTATCTCTCTCCCTAATCTCCTTTAGTAATGTTATGCTATTTTTTAAGGTAAGATTAGGTATTATTTATTTATACAGGTTTTTTATTTTAAGGAAGTTAGGATATATTTTGTAATATTTGGGTATTTTAATTTGGTTAAGTTAGGGGTGTTAGGTTAGGGGGTTTAGATGTTAGTTTTTTACTTTGCGATGTGGGGGGCTGGCAGTTTAGTGGTTAAAAGTGTAGATTAGTAACAAAACACAGAAAAAGCGGTGCTTAACCCTGTGTATAAGAAACAGGCCTCTTCTGCGTAGCTTCAGCGTGTCTTCAGCGCATGCACTCTGATGGGCAGTCCTACGGGTGCCTGCAGGAGCCAGAAAGGACGTCTCCATCCAATGACATCAGTACCTCAAGGGAAAATTCAAATTTCTCTGGCTAACTGTAGAACACATCCACAGACTCGATGAAGAATAGAAACTCATATTTTATTAGGTGAGTGAATTAAATATCATACAGTGCACTAAAAACACACAACAAGGGCAATGGATAAAACCATTCAGGGTCAAACCTGAATGGTCAAAGAGGCAGTTGAAGGCAGACGCATTTCATGTGGGACTACCGCACTTGGTCACTGCATCGAATAGTGTAGTTTAGTGTTTGCAATGTGGGGGGATGGCAGTTTAGTGATAAATAGTGTTGTTTAGTATTTGCGATGTTGGGTGATGCCGGTTTAGGATATAATATTTAGGCAATTTGCGATGTGGCGGGTGGTGGTTTGGGGGTTAATAGTTTTTATTAAATCTTTTTATTGCGAGAACAATAATAACAATCAAATATAAAGAATACAATCATTAAGCGTATCCACGCAGGGATCATCAGTTATCTACATGACCATAGAGTTACAAGGGTCAACAGACATAATGTAAATATAATGAGGAGAGTGATGGCCATATATAAGAAAGGTCATGGTAGCAGACAATCTCAAAAAGTGTTAAGCGTCATATTCTCAGTTGAATATAGTACAAAATATGTTTATAGTCAACCATAGCCAACAAGTAGATGATCGGAATCCTAAAGTCGGTGAGAGAGGTACAACGGTTCTCATTTTACATTTTATGTCATGTAGTACATAATGTCCCATATTACTAGATGTCTCGTAAATCACTTCTAAAAGGGATATAGGAAGTGGTGAGAGAGATATAAAAAACAACACAAGGGGAAGAAGAGAGGAGGTAGATAATTCCATAGGGGTAGAATATGATAAAATAAGGTAAGGCATCAGGTCTTTAATTTGAAAACTTCTCCATCCAAGGGGACCAAATATCTATGTATGTGTCCATCTTATCCAATACAGAATAGGAATAGGATTCCATTTTCTGTATGAAATGCGCAGTAGCCATAATTTGTGAGATGGTGGGAGGCAATCTCTGTTTCCATGCCTTAGCAATTTCTAGTTTAGCAGACATGAGCAAATAGATAATAAGGGATTTGTGGGCTTGGGGCATTGTTGGGAACCCTATATGTAGTAAGCAGGTCTGAGAGCTAAGGGTGTACTCGAAGTTAATAGAGTTGCAAACGTGGGACAACTGTGTCCAAACCTGTGTAATTTTGGGGCAATACCACCATACGTGACTTTGCGTACCTAGCATACCGCATCCTCTCCAACAAGTAGGGGGGTGATTGGCATGAATCTTGTGCAAAGTGTAAGGGACCAGGTGCCATCTAACTGTGATCTTATAAAACAACTCTCATAGGGTTGCACAGTGGAGCAGATTCTTGGTAAAAAGTATCTCCCTATGCCATGTTTAAGTATCAGCGGTGAAATTGAGCTCTCTCTCCCAGGCAAGGTGTTGTGAAATCTTCAGATGTGACTGAGATTCAAGTAGGAGGCCGTAGTGGAATGAAAGAGTTCCCCCTGATGAGGGAGTTGAGGGCCATCTATGTTCCCAAACAGTTGGCTCCCTTAAGATCTCGTCTAGGAAACCCCCATGCTTTAAGGAAAGAGCATAGGCGAAAAGCTTCAAATTGAAGTGGGGGAGGGATCTGTAGATCACCACAAGCTCTACTGTGTGACAGTATGTTTGTGTGACTATAGAAATCTGAGACTGTAGCTACCTCCAGTCCACGCCAGGTGATTATGTGGGAGTCAGGGAGACAAAAGAGGGAGCCGGCAATTGTCTGCCGTGGGGAGCGATGTGGTGCTATAGAAGGGAGGTGTCGAATTTGATTCCAGAACTGAAGCAAGTCTAAAATTATGGCATAAGTGATTTTAAGAGATCCTTGTCCATGCGGGGGGATCCAAGGGAGATCAGAAAGTGATAGCTCCCGAGGAAGGAGTGATTGCTCTATTTCCCTCCAAGAGGAGGTACTCATAGCATCGCTCCAACTCATTAGGTGTGATAATTGTGCCGCTTGGTAATAATATAGAATGTTTGGTAGACCGAGTCCACCCCTGGTAGCATCTCTCTGCAGTGTACGTGTAGAAGTCCTAGGCTTTCTACCTTTCCATATATAATTGGTGATCAGGCTCTGTAACCTGTTTAGTATAGGTCTAGGGATATTAACTGGTAGAGAGCAGAATAGATACAGAAACTTAGGAACAAAAGACATCTTAATGGCAGATATCCTGCCAGTCCAGGAAATCTCCCGGAACTCCCAGGATTCCAAGAGTCTCTGCCACTCAGGGACCCTATCCGCGAAGTTTTTAGCGACCACTGTGGGTATAGATATACTGAGATATGTGCCCAGAAGTTTTATGCATTGTGTAGACCACTGGAATTTAAATTGTTTCTGAATGGCAGTTAATTCTGGGGGTGAGATATTCACAGGGAAAGCTTCCGTCTTATTGATATTTAGCTTGTAGTAACTAAGGTTACCAAAGCGGGATAAAAGTTCAAAAACAGCTCGTGCTGAAATGGATGGGTTAGTTAGGAGGAGCGTGATGTCATCCGCATATAACGCTATCTTATGCTGTGACTTCCCAAAAGTGATTCCAGAGATGGCTGGATTTAATATAATCGCCTGCGCTAGGGGCTCTATTGAAAGAGCAAAGAGGAGTGGTGAGAGGGGGCACCCTTGTCTGGTGCCGTTTGAGATCTCCAGAGAGGCGGATTGGAACCCCACTCCTCGTACTCTGGCTGAGGGGCAAGAATATAAAGCCTGTATAGCTACTACAAAGTCATTCGGAAATCGGAATGTTTGGAGGGCTTTTCATAAATAATCCCAGCTCACCCTGTCAAAGGCCTTCTCAACGTCAAGTGACAGGGCGAGCATGGGTACATTCATTCTGGCCACTTCCAACAATACGTCTAGAACCCGTCTCGTAGCATCTGGTCCCTCCGTCTGTGGGATAAACCCCACTTGGTCCGTATGGACGAGACTTGAAATTACCCTAAATAGTCGTGTGGCTATAATTTTTACAGCTTCGTATCTAAATTGAGGAGGGAGATGGGACGATAACTACCACAATCTAGAGGGTCTTTGCCGGGTTTCAGAATTGTAGTAATAGTGGCTTCTAGAAACTCAGCTTGGAAACAACCCCTGCTTCTTACCTCATTAAACATCCTGCATAGTTTACGGGGGTGAGAATAGAGTCAAAAGTTTTATAAAATTCCCCTGTGAAGCCATCGGGTCCTGGAGACTTGGCTATTTTAATATCTTTTATACTGAAACGTACTTCTTCAGGCATGATTGGAGCAGAGAGGTCTGGCCGTGCTTCCTGAGGCAAGGAAGGTAGGTTTAGCGCCCCTAAGAATGTGGAGATCTCCACGAGGGAGAGCAGTTGGTGAGGCTCACTAGCCTCCAAGTTATACAATTTGGAGTAAAATCTCCTGAAGGTCTCTCCAATTTCCCTAGGGGAAGTCACTATACAATTTGGTGCCTTTATGCGGGTTATTTCAGTCTGTGCTGTCCTACATTTTAATTTTATGGCTAAGAGCGAAGAGGCCTTATTGCTCTTATGATAGTAGATCTGTTTGAGCTTTTCGAGGTTAGTTTGAGTTTTCTGATACTCAATCATTTTGATTTGCTGCATCACTTCTGTGAGTTGAGCGTTAAGTGTCACGGAGTAAGAAGAAGATAGTTGGTTTCTGATGGATCTTAGTTGACAATTAAGAGACGCCAGAGTCACTCTCCGCAGTTTCTGCAGTTGAGAGGCTTTAGCTATGTAATGTCCCCTAAGAAAGGCTTTAAGAGAGGCCCATAAGACCTCTGCAGAAACTTGAGCTGTATCAGTGGATAAAAAGTCAGTGATGACCTCTCTAGTTTCGATCTGGAAAGTGGGATGAGTGACTAGGAAGTCTTTGAGCCGCCACATGGGAGGGGGTGGACTAGTCAGATTCAGACCTATGATTATCAACAAAGAGTCATGATCAGACCATGATATGGGGGAAATCTTTGCGTATGTAACATGTTCTAAGGCGCGAGAGCTAAGAAAGAAAAAATCTATGCGAGTGTAAGACTTATGTGGAGAGGAGTAGAACGTAAACTCTTTATCCATTGGATGGAAAGCTCCCCACACATCATATAGATCATATTGACGGAGTAATTTTTGAAAAGCTACCGAAAGGGGGTGTGTGGTTCTCTCCAACAGAGAGATCCTGGGGCCCATTCTGTCTAGCAGAGGGTCCCAAATTAAGTTAAAGTCCCCTCCGAGAATTAACTCCGCCGATACTGAAATCAGGAGTTGTTTAATGAATTTGATTTGCCTTGTATTAGGTGCGTAGATGTTAACTAGGGTAACTAATTTATCATTTAATTTACAAACTAGAATAATAGATCTGGCTTGTGGGTCTTTTTCTACATATTTGGTTTCAAACGTAAGTAGTGAACTGATCATAATCGCAACTCCTGTGGATTTGGAGGTGTAAGGGGCGGAGATAACAGTTGGGAACTTCTTAGTCAGTTTAGGGAAATCTGCGATTGTTAACCAATATGTCTCCTGTATGAAGGCGACATCAACCCTGGACTTCTGGAGCATATTTAATAATAGGCTACGCTTAGTAGGGGACTTGAGTCCCTGTGTATTGTGTGAGTATGCAAAGTTGCGCCAAAATTAAGGGGGGGGTGCCCGATGATATAAATCCACAGGGGTGAGAATAGTAGAACAGAAGAAGGATAGAGAGAAAAAAAAAATGAGAGGGGGAGGGAGATGGGGGGAGGAGATAGGGATGTGTGACTCATGAGACTAGTACTATCGATTAGTTAGTTAAAGAAATGGGATACACGCTAAATGAAATAAGGGGGGAGGAATTCAGTGGGCAAAAGCCACTCGAAAGTGGTGGGGGGTTCGGGAACTGGAAGGGGGGGAGGGAGCAGCAGTTAGAATGTTGATAGTAGTGCTTTTGGGGGTGCACTAATAACTATGTGTTGATGGTGAACCAAGCTTGTTAAATGGTTAAAGTAAATGAACATAAAAGGAGAAATATTAGCGTATTTAAGAGAGGAAAAGCAGTGTCAGGAATATGAGTATGAGAAGAGTAAGAGTTGCTATGTGTGGAAGAGATAGGGGAGTGCCGGAGGGTCAAGGGGTTGGGGAGGGCATCTCCACCTAAAGAAAATGGGTGTGGGCATGTCTAACAATAACAATGGAGGATACAGCATAACCATCTGTCTCCCTATACTGTCAAAGATTCGTGCAATAACCATAGAAAAAAAAGCATATACAAAAACATTGAGAAAGACATTACTAAGATTTACAAAGCAATATATGTTAACCCGTACAATCGTAAGAAAGGCATAGTTTATAACAAGATATATATTACTAGAAAACGAGGAGCAAAAATAAGATTAACAAGCATAGGAATATGGTAGATGCTCTGTTAGTGATTACCTAGGAGACTCACTTCAAACATATATAACTAGAGCGTTAACTGGGGGAGTGTATTTTAGTTTCCGTAGTTTATTCCATGGACTGGACCAATAGTTACTCTACGTGTCTTGCCTTGATTAAAAAGGGTCCGAAGCGGAGAGCGTCTCTAAATAAAATATAACTAAAGGTTAGTATCTGGCGGGCTATGTGTCTATATGCAAGTCCCTTATATCAGATACCTCAATTGCAACTGAACTACACTCTAGTGAAGAAAGTAAGCAGGGAGTGGGTGGCGTAGTAGGAGTAACAGAGTAATATAGTACGGCCTCTCACAGAGATACGACTTAGGGTATGTCTATGAACATTAGTCACATCTGAATATTTGAGGGAAATAGTTAATCTGGGGTGTAGGTGTGGGAATCTTGTATACATATATCTAAATCTATGTGTTACTGACTATGTCTGGATCCTGTAGAGTGAATCATAATACTACTATCGGTCTTAACGTACATTGGGAAACCTGTGCAACAACAGCTATGAGTGGTAAATATACAAAAACATTGATTAACACATAAGAGCAAGATAATCAAAACAAAACAAAAAGATTATAAGGCTATACATGTATATTAACCCCTACAGTTGTGGGATGAATATGCGGTGTAATATATACTGTTATAAGAGGGTAGAGGAGACCAAAACTAATAGTTATAATATTATTGCATATATCTCATTCGAGTCTGTCTATCTAAGCGTAGAGTGCCTGTGTATTGGGATCTTTCTCAAGATACTCCACTCTGGTGAGCAGGGTATATGGGGGATGTACAGGAATACAAGATATGTGAGTGTAGTAAGGCCTCCTACTAAATGACGGTGTGAGGTGTGGGTGTGAATGAAAGTCTTATCATTGTAATTAATAGGGGTAGCTAGTCTGGGATGTAAATGTGGGCCTCTGGTACATAAAAGTATAAATCAGTATATTACAAGCTACATGACGACCGAAACAAAATAAGCCCGTAATCTATAGGGTGTATAACTGTGCTAGGCATAGTGGAGAAGAACTTAAACATTGAAAACATAGGATAAATAACCACTGCAAGAAGCAAACATATATGAAATAATTGGAGCAATATGTTACCAGCAGGTTAAAGTCCCCTCATAGAAACTGGAGTTAGTCCTGAAACTTATGTGTCTCATTTGAACCAGGGGTTTAAAAAAAAAAAAAAAAAAAAGCTGTCCATAGGTGTGAAGACAAAATGTACTAAAGGATAGTTCTAGGAATATCGTACGCCGCAATACTCCTACGAGTTCAAAATCAAGTGTCCTCCGTTGGTTGAGGGACATCTTTCCTCTTGGTTTGGTAGCTGAAGGTTTGCGGTAAAGGCCGTAGCTAGGAGCAGAGATGTTCAGTCTAGCCGGACGTTCTGTAGGTTCTTTCGGTTGACCTGGGGCATGTAGTAATTGTAGGGATTGTAGGAGCTTAACTCTAGTGATGTCGTGAATTGTTCGCCGGCAAATAGTTCCCAGCGAACATAGCTTGTTCGCGTTCGCAATGGCGGGCGAACATATGCGATTTTCGATCCGCCCCCTATTCGTCATCATTGAGTAAACTTTGACCCTGTATCTCACAGTCTGCAGACACATTCCAGCCAATCAGCAGCAGACCCTCCCTCCCAGACCCTCCCAGCTCCTGGACAGCAGCCATTTTAGATTCATTCGGAAGCTGCATTGTTAGTGAGAGGAGGGACAGTGTAGCTGCTGGTGATTTAATAGGGAAATTTATAGCTAGGCTAGTGTATTCAGTGTCCACTACAGTCCTGAAGGACTCATCTGATCTCTGCTGTAAGGACAGCACCCCAAAAAAACCTTTTTAGGGCTAGAATACCAGTCTGTTTTTTTTTTTTCCTGTGTAATCTAATTGCAGTTGCCTGCCTGCCAAGCCACTTGCCCAGTGCCACCACTCATATCTGGTGAAACAGTAGTGTAAATTTAAAAAAAAAAACTTTTTTGAATGTGAAACATCAGTCTGCTAGTGTAATCTAATTGAAGTTGCCTGCCTGCCAGTGTGTGTGCCAGGCCAACTTGCCCAGTGCCACCACTCATATCTGGTGTAACAGTAGTGTAAATTTAAAAAAAAAAAACTTTTTTGACTGTGAAACATCAGTCTGCTTGTGTAATCTAATTGCAGTTGCCTGCCTGCCAGCGTGTGTGCCAGGCCAACTTGCCCAGTGCCACCACTCATATCTGGTGTAACAGTAGTGTAAATTTAAAAAAAAAAAAACTTTTTTTCGACTGTGAAACATCAGTCTGTTAGTGTAATCTAATTGCATTTGCCTGCCTGCCAGTGTGTGTGCCAGGCTCACAGCGTATACTGTGCCCACTTGCCCAGTGCCACCACTCATATCTTGTTTAATAGTAGTGTAAGTGTACATTTAAAACAAAAAAACTTTTTGTACTGTGAAACATCAGTCTGCTTTTTTGTGTCAGGCTCACAGCGTATACTGTGCCCACTTGCCCAGTGCCACCACTCATATCTTGTTTAATAGTAGTGTAAGTGTACATTTAAAAAAATAAAAACTTTTTGGACTGTGAAACATTAGTCTGCTTTTTTGTGTCAGGCTCACAGCGTATACTGTGCCCACTTGCCCAGTGCCACCACTCATATCTTGTTTAATAGTAGTATAATTTTACATTTAAAAACAAAAAAAACTTTTTGGACTGTGAAATATCAGTCTGATTTTTTGTGTCAGGCTCACAGCTTATACCGGGCCCACTTGTCCAGTGCCACCACTCATATCTTGTTTAATAGTAGTGTAAGTGTACATTTAAAAAAAAAAAAACTTTTTGGACTGTGAAACATCAGTCTGTTTTTTTGTGTCAGGCTCACAGCGTATACTGTGCCCACTTGCCCAGTGCCACCACTCATATCTTGTTTAATAGTAGTGTAAGTGTACATTTAAAAACAGAAAAAACTTTTTGGACTGTGAAACATCAGTCTGCTTTTTTGTGTCAGGCTCACAGCTTATACTGGGCCCACTTGCCCAGTGCCACCACTCATATCTTGTTTAATAGTAGTGAAAGTGTACATTTAAAAAAATAAAAACTTTTTGGGGAGGCGGAGCCTGACCACGCTGGAAGATGGTCACACACTAGGAAGGCTCCTGCTTCTAGTACTGATATAAACGCTTTATATAGCATAAAAGCACTATATACAAACTTTATTTTATGGTGACTGGTCCAGCCTAATAAGAAGCCTCTAATAATGAACGCTTTTAACCCTGGGAACTATTGAGCTACTTCATCATTATCGCCACTCACTAGCCTGAACATAAATGGCGCCATCCCAGATGATTATCCACATTCACCATACCCATTGCTAATAAGGACCCACCAGCTCTTCTCTACACTTCAGATAGCCCATCCGGAGACTCAATTTTGGGTTTACATACCCCATCATAGGACCCTGCGCTTCCACCGGAGGGGCCGCTTCTGTCCTTACTGCCGGAACAACGCGGCCGCATAACGCAGGCCCCAGGATATACAGAGACGGAGCTGGGTGCTCAGGCCTACGGACTTACACCCTCAACACGGCCGACAGTGAGTTGATCACACGACAGCCGCACCTGCGGTCTTATCACCGCAATTAGTCTGCTGAACTACTAGACCCCCGGTAAGAGAGCCACCTCCGGTAGTCCTTATATCAGCCATAATTAGACGCTCTGAAGAGTGACACACGAACGCTTTTTTATTGTTGTGAAGGGACAGAGCAGGGTTCAGACAGGGTTTGCAGGCGGGGGTTTCATCGACCTAACTATCTGCTCCTCATTAGGGGATAGCCCTCCCTCCGCTCCTTAAGTGAGTAAGCTATAATAAAGCAATAAGAGGCTCATTTTATACACACCTAGCAGAGGGAGCGGTGTAATTAATTGCCATCGCCAAATACACACAGCTCCAGGATTGGGCAATAACAGAACACCCTTACAAAAGCCTTTGATACAAGCCTTGGGAGCCTAATTACTTTATACTACGTCTTAAATAAGATGTGGCTGCTCAAATAACCGGTCAGTTAATAAGGCCTGGGCATCAGAGCTGCTTGAGAATACCAATTCTGGAGCATCACACAACTAAACACTCATTTGAGGGGGTATGCCTAACAAAAGGAACAGCAAAGCTGATAAGATAGCTGCTTCTAAACCTATGAGCCACTATCTCAGGCCCCTTGACCCTACAAAAGAGACTCTCAACACCAACATGGACAACCCTCAAGACCCCACTGCACCCTCCATGTCATATCATACTGACTCACATCCTCAATTTATTACTAAGGAGGACATTCACCATCTGTCTTCTAAAGAGGACATTCAAGGGGTAATGAAAGAAATGAGGAGCCTCTTTGGGGATCTTAGGAAAGATTTTTCTGCACTAGAGTCTAGAGTCTTGAAGATTGAAAAGGCTTCTCAGGATAATGCAAATTTAGTGACGCAGCATACTGCAGACCTACAAAACCACGCTGACAATCTGCAATTCTTGAATGATAAAATAGAAGACTTGGACAACCGGGGACGCAGAAACAACTTGCGTTTCCGCGGGATATCTGAATCAGTTTCCCCACAGAATATTGAAGGGTATCTACAGGCCCTGTTCTGCATCATTAAAGACTCACCATCCTCACCTGAGATCCCCATAGAAAGGGCTCATAGGGCCCTCAGGCCCAAACCACCAAGCAAAGCGCCTCCGAGAGACATAATAGTGAGATTTTTAAGTTATAAAGACAAAGAAGACCTCCTCCAGGGAGCTCGTAAGAAATCTTCTATCACCCACGTTGGAGAGGAAATCCAGGTTTTTTCTGACCTGTCTCCTGTGACCTTGCAAAAACGAAGGGACCTGAACCATATCACATCTGTTCTGCAAAATCACAATGTTCCTTACAGATGGGGTTTTCCGGTCTCAATTATCGCCACCAGCAATAATAAAACTTTTATCTTCAGGCCTAGATTGGACGACAAGGAGTTTTTCGAGAATCTGGCCATCCAGGCCCCTCTTCCCAGCGGATCTCAACCAGGAGGGTCACCTCAATCCTCCCGCCCTCCAAGGAACCGTCCTGAGAGCGAACCATAAGGGTAACGTACTGCTGGACTTTCTAAGCTCAGGTTCAATCTTTATTACCTCCTAACGATTACCCTTTGGGAACTAAAAAGATTGACGCTATCTCTAATATGTCTTTGCAGCTGTTGAATTTCTTCACATGTTTTTAATAATGTTTTGTTACCTGACTCAACTTATCCCTCAAGGTTGAACATGTAATTTCGGTGAAGTATGTCTGCCTTTCAGCGTCATAAACTAGAGACTTCTACCTTAGAACGGTTTTTAATTAGGGGGTATGCCTAAAAAAAGGAACAGCTAAGCTGATAAGATAGCTGCTTCTAAACCTATGAGCCACTATCTCAGGCCCCTTGACCTTACAAAAGAGACTCTCGACACCAACATGGACAACCCTCAAGACCCCACTGCACCCTCCATGTCATATCATACTGACTCACATCCTCAATTTATTACTAAGGAGGACATTCACCATCTGTCTTCTAAAGAGGACATTCAAGGGGTAATGAAAGAAATGAGGAGCCTCTTTGGGGATCTTAGGAAAGATTTTTCTGCACTAGAGTCTAGAGTCTTGAAGATTGAAAAGACTTCTCAGGATAATGCAAATTTAGTGACGCAGCATACTGCAGACCTACAAAACCACGCTGACAATCTGCAATTCTTGAATGATAAAATAGAAGACTTGGACAACCGGGGACGCAGAAACAACTTGCGTTTCCGCGGGATATCTGAATCAGTTTCCCCACAGAATATTGAAGGGTATCTACAGGCCCTGTTCCGCATCATTAAAGACTCACCATCCTCACCTGAGATCCCCATAGAAAGGGCTCATAGGGCCCTCAGGCCCAAACCACCAAGCAAAGCGCCTCCGAGAGACAATCATTCCTCAAACAGACCTCAGACCTCCTTATGGAACACTCCAGGGGTATTACATACCTAGCTGGAGATTTTAATATTGTAGCTGACCCCGCAGTTGACACTTCACGGGGGGTTTCTTGTACCCCCTCCTCCACGATTAAACAAGTAAACGACACACTCAAAAAACTGACACTACATGACATCTGGCGGACTCTACACCCAACCTCCAGGGACTATTCCTTTTATTCTGCCCCACACAACAGCTACTCCAGGATTGACTACATATATACAGATTCCTGTGGTCTCTCACTCACTCACCACTCTACCATTGATCATATTACTTGGTCAGATCATGCTCCTGTCTCTTGCTCAATACTGTGGCCGGATATACCAATCACACAAAAAACATGGAGAATGGATGACTCTATTCTAGACAACCCTATAATTTTTAATGATATACATAAAATCATGAAAGAATATTTTGAGATCAATAGCCACCCCCCCCTCCTCACATGCCATTATCTGGGAGGCACACAAAAGCGTCATTAGAGGTGCTATGATTAAACATAAGGCTTTCCTTAATAAGCAGTATAGAACCAAATACACCGACTTACAAACAAAAATTGGTGCCCTAGAAGTTAAACATAAGGCAGACCCCTCTTGTCTCACTACTAGCACTCTCTTAAAAGAAACAAGAATTGCATTCCATAAGCACTTAACAGAATCACACCAAAAGATTGCACTCCACTTGAAACAACATTACTATGAAGGGGGAAACAAACCGGGCCGCATTCTAGCTAGAACCCTTAAAAAAAGACAGCTTAGCTCTTACATACACTCTATAAAATCTACAGATGGACACTTACTGCATAGCAGTGACCAAATAGCCTCAGAGTTCCACAGATATTATCACTCTTTATATAACATACATGGCCAAACCTCGGAATCCACCCAAGCGAATGAGGTGTCCCAACATGAAACCTTCATAAACTCATACTTAAACAAAATAGACCTCCCTTCCCTGTCTGCTGAGGATGCTGAATCCCTGGACTCCCCAATAACTACAGAAGAACTTTTCGAAGCCATTAAAAACTGTCCAAATGGTAAGAGCCCTGGTCCTGACGGTTTTTCGCCAGCCTATTATAAAAGATTCAAGGAGACCCTGGCGGGTCCACTTCTAGACTTACTCAATGGTCTTCGGGACAACCCCTCTCTGTCCCGGGTCCTCTTGGAGGCACATATAACGGTTCTCCCCAAACCGGGTAAGACCCCAGACCGCCCAGGCCATTTTCGACCAATCTCACTCATTAATTCGGACATGAAGCTTTTTGCAAAGATTTTAGTGACCAGATTAAATAAATATCTACCAGACCTGATAGGTAATGATCAGGTTGGCTTTGTCCCTGGGCGTGAGGCCAGGGACAACACCATCAGAGTCACACAACTAATCAATTATGCTAGGGTCTCTGGCCTTCCACTAGTGCTCTTTTCCACAGACGCAGAGAAGGCCTTTGACAGGGTGAGTTGGGCCTTCCTGCATCAGGTGATGGAACGAATGGGATTTGGCAGGTCCTTCGTACGCTCAGTCTTTGCCCTTTACTCTAACCCCAACGCCAAAATAAGAATTAATGGCACACTGTCAGAATCTTTTGACATCAGAAACGGGACCAGACAGGGTTGCCCTTTATCCCCTCTGTTGTTTGCCCTATCTATAGAGGTCCTAGCCCACACTGTCAGAGCTTCCCAACACATCAAGGGTATAGAGGTAGGAGGTACGGAACATAAGCAAGCACTCTATGCTGACAACGTCCTTTACACACTAACAAATGCTTTTGAATCTCTTCCTGCACTCTTAGACGTCCTAAAGGAATATGGCAAAGCCTCCAATTTCTCCCTGAATCTACATAAATCAGAACTTTTGAACATTAACACTTGCCTTAAAATTATACAAACTTTACAGCATGAACACAGGATCCCCCTTGCCGCAAATAAATTAAAATACTTGGGTATTTTTTTAACCTCTGACCCCTCTGACCTATTTAAGTATAACTACATCCCTCTTAAGAACAAAATAGCAACAGACCTCTCCTCCTGGAAAAGCAGATACATATCTTGGCTAGGCAAAATAGGGGTTATTAAAATGAATATTCTACCCCGAATCCTCTATCTTATCCAGACCCTACCTATAACTCTCCCAAGGGGCTATATATCTCAGCTGCAGAAACTCATTGAACAATACATATGGGCTGACACCAAGCCTAGGATTCCTAGGCGCACTATGTACTTGCCAAGAGAAAAAGGTGGGCTCGGTCTACCAGATATTTCCCTCTACAAAAGGGCAATAGGCCTTCAAAAGATTGTGGAATGGGCACAAAACGAAAAGCATAAAGCCTGGATAGAGTTAGACAGACAAATCCTCAGAATAAATAATGTGAGCACCCTGGCGTGGCTGCCGTCTTTTCAGCGCCCTAGCATAATTAAGAACTATCATCTTTTGGTAGAAACACTTAACACTTGGGACTCAACCATTGCAACCTCCACTCATATCTCCTCACGACACTCCCCCCTAACACCTATACTCGAAAATCCTGAGATTCCCTATCACAAAATGGGATACTTGAGACTCGCATCATACAAAATAAAAGAGGGTTTGGTTTTTGGAGTAGTTGAAAATGGGAAGATAATCCCACAAGCCATGCTTAAGGACGCACACCCCAGAATCTTTTCCTCTTGGTTGCACTATAATCAACTTGTACATTTTATATCCGGACACAGACAAAAGCAACATCTAGGCAGAGCACTTACCCCCTTTGAGAAACTTTGTACAGGGGAATCCCTACCGAGACACTTAATATCTCTTCTCTATAAATTAGCTGCTTCCCCGAACACAGACACACTCCCGACCTACGTCACACAGTGGAATGAAGACTTAGGGATAGATAAAGATGAGCAGGCATGGCATAAAGCTTTCAGCTTGATTAAAAAGTCATCAGTCTCGTCAACCATCCAGGAACTCCACATTAAGCTCATGGGTAGATGGTACCTTACCCCAGTTAGACTCCACAGGATATTCCCTACAGTTAGCCACATGTGTTGGAGGGGGTGCGGAGGCAGTGGCTCTCTGCTACATATATGGTGGTCTTGTCCACTTATAACGCCCTTTTGGTCAGAGGTATTTGATAAGATGACTGAAATCCTCAACATCCCTCTTCTAAAAACACCTGAAACTTTACTATTTTTAACGCTCCCCAAGACACAAAGCCGTACACACCTCACCTTGTTGTTAATTATGCTCACTAGCGCAAAGAAATTGATCCCTAAAAAATGGAAGAAACAGAGCCCCCCCACACTAGGAGAATGGCATTCGCAAGTAGAGGAAGTTCTACTATTGGAAAGATACTATTACCTTAAAAACCACAAGTTAGAAGAATATGAGCTCATGCGAGCACTCTGGCAGGGTACAATATAATCAATCCTATGTGAAAGCTGACAGGTGTTACATAACACCAGACTATTATTGATTTTTATTTTTATTTTTATTCTTTTTTTTTTTTTTCTCATCCCACACCCTTCCCCCTCCCCTTTTCCTCCCCTCCTTACTCTAGGCCTCCCCTTAACTAAACCCCCCCATCTTTCTTGCCCCTCTATTTTAATCACCACTAAACTTTTAAGTGATTAGCCCATGATGTTAAAGTGAAAAAAAAAAAAAAAAGTTCTTACATGTTCCCTCTCGCTCCTGTTACATGTTATGGAGCACGAGGTTCACATCAAGATGAAGTGTACACCTTTTATGCACACAGTTGCAAAGTGTATTGTTTTCTCTCTATTCTTTTTTTTTTTTTCAAATATTTATTTATATCCAACAAGGACCCATAACAATCAGATAATAATAAAAGAAACATAGCCATTAAATAAAAACAAGAGCAAAGCTTTTTCCAAACCATAGCTTGGGTATAACAAATGTACATATAGTATACAAAACATTGCACATTCAATACTATGTTCTAGGTACACATCAACTCTTTGAATGTACCTTATGTAAATAAAAAGAATAGCCCAGATGATAACACTATGCTTCTTTATACTCTATACCTTGTTGAGTTTTTATTTTTACATAGATAAACAACACAATACCCCAAAACAAAAAGTAATAATAAAAAAAAAAAAAAAAAAAAAAAGGAAAAGAAAACCCTTCACCACCTCCCCAGCAGAACTAGTTCAGAATTACGTAAGGGATGTATCAAATATTCAATTTCCGTAGAAGAAAAAACTTTTATGAATGCTGACCATTTGAGAAAGAATTTAACAACATTGACATCGTTATCAACACTAATATTATATTGTTCAAGAATACATTGTTTTTTTAAACAGTTTTTAATTTCTGATATACTAGGGACCGTGCGCGTTTTCCATTTTTTAAAATAAGATATATAACAGCCAATATAGTTATATTAATAAACTTCACATTGAGTTGTCTATCTTCTGGGTCAAAAAAGAGAAAAATTATATGTCTGCCTATCAGATTTAATGATGAGAGCTTTAGTATCTTGCAAAGCCAAAATTGGACTTTGGACCATACGTTTTTAATTTTAGGGCAGGTCCATAACATGTGCAGAAGATTTGCAGAGGGAAACGAACATTTAGGACATGTAGTAAAATTCATACTGCCGCATCTCGCTCCTTTTTCTGGTGTAAAATATGTCATATGTAACAACTTCAAATGAGATTCTCTCCATGTGGCAGAAAGGGTTGTTTGAGTAACCTTTCGAATTGAAAGAGAAGGTATTTTAGATTCTACTTCCTGAGATAACAATGTGGCCCAGTTAATAGCAATTTTATCGAGATTAATTGTGCCCCTGTCGGAAACAATAATCAAATAGCATGGAGATATTGACATGAGTCCATTTTTTGCCAGAATAAACCAGTTCTCTATATATCCCAGTGACCAGTTCCAACCATACTCATTCACTAACTTCATAACATAGTGTCTAGCCTGAAGATAGGCAAAAAAGTTTCTCTGGGAGATATTGAATTCCACCCTAAGAGCATCAAATGATTTCACACATCTTTTTTCTATGTCAAGCATCTGGAGAACATTAGCAAGCCCTTGGGTCTTCCACTTTAAAAAAGATTGGAGATGGTGTTCCTAACTGAAATTGTGGGTTCCCCAGAAAACCTAGGAATCTCGACACCCGGTGTTCTATTCCTAACAAAGTACATATCTTTTTCCAAGCTAGGATTATATTATATATAGATCTACAATGTTTAACTTGGGGTGGGATGTGAATAGTGTCGAGATGAATCAGCGCAATAGGTGAAAAAGGATACAAAATACTGCTCTCTAAGTCATTATTTGTAACATAATTATGAGCAAAAAGCCAATCTGCCAGAATACGAACCAAAAATGCATAATTATACACTCGTAAATCAGGTAAAGCCAGGCCTCCGGATCCTATTGGAAGGGAGAGTTTTGCAAGTGATATTCTGGATTTCCTACCCTGCCATAGGAAAAACCGGAGCTGTGAATTGAATAAACTTAAATCGTTCTTCCTTAAAATCAGAGGAGTATTTTGAAGGACATATAGTATTTTTGGCAATAAGATCATCTTATAGGCTGCTATGCGTCCGGACAAGGACAACGGTAAAGTCTGCCAGTTCTTAAAAACTGATTTAACCTTATTCAATACAGGAGGAATGTTCAGGGAGTACCAAGAATCAGGATTACTTGAAACATTTATACCCAAATATCTAAATGAGTCATTCACTATAGAGAAGGGTACATTTATAGGAGAGCTGTCTGTGTGCCTTATCCAGAGAATTTCAGATTTCTTTATATTTACCTTATATCCTGAGAAGGAACCAAACTGTTGTATAGTTGATAAGAGAATAGGTAAATTTCTACGTAAATTGGAAAGATAAATGAGAATATCATCAGCATATAATGCTATTTTCAACTCCCGCCCAGCCACCCCAATCCCCTCCAATCTCTGTCTTATCATTATAGCAAAGGGTTCTATAGCAATATTAAAAAGGAGTGGGGAGAGGGGACACCCCTGCCTAGTCCCCCTGTGCAGAATTATTTCTGGGGATAGCTGGCCATTTACTATCATTCTTGTGGAGGCTGTGTGATATAGTTTTTCAATAAACTTAGCAAAATTACCTTTTAGCCCAAATTGTTCTAATGAAAATAGAAGATGATCATGATAAACTGAGTCAAAAGCCTTTTCGGCGTCTATAGCCAAAATTGCCAAGTCTGAAATACCTCCCTCCTCTGGACGATCAGCATCCATACCATTCGAAAAGTAATCCAAGGTGAGCAGGAGTTCCCTTATTTTGGCCGCAGAGTTCCTATTCTTCATAAAACCAGCCTGATCTGGGCTAATAATCAAAGGAAGAAGGGATTGGAGTCTCTGGGCGAGAATCGTAGTCAACAATTTATAATCGGTGTTCATCAAAGCTATGGGTCTATATGATTCCACCATTCTTGCATCTTTGCCCTTTTTTAAAATTAAAGACGTGTATGAAGCTGTAAAATTAGATGAGGGTTCATTTCCCTCTATATATATAGTTAAATAAAGAAGTTAAATCAGGTATTATGGTGGAGGGTATCATTTTATAGAACTCATTAGGTATTCCGTCCGGGCCGAGCGCTTTGTTATATGCCAAATTTTTAATTGCCTTTGCAACTTCTATTTCCGTAATGGGGGATTCAAGTTCCTCAATTAGACTAGGTGTCAATGATGGAAAAGAGATTTCTCCCTGGGGGAGTATATTCCCTTATAATAATCATAAAAAATTTGAACAAGATCCTGAGAGGAACTAAACATCTGTCCCTCTTTTTCTAGGGAATCTATTAGCTGAGAACCTAAGTCCTGCCTTACCAGTCTAGCCAAAAGTTTTCCAGTCTTGTTCCCATATTTGTAAAGTTTCGCAGAAAACCGGACTTCCTGCTGAGTAGATTTATAAAGTAGAAATGAATCTCTCTCTTCTAATGCAGTAATATATTTAACCGATTTCTGAGACGTCTTTTCTAATAAATATGAGTTATAAGCATTTGTAACTGCACGAAGGAGTTCATTTCAGCGTTTTTTAAATTTCTTGGTACGCCTAATGGTGTATGCCAGGATTTCCCCCCTCAGCACTGCTTTAGCAGTTTCCCAGAACAAAGAAGGACGGGCTCTAGCCTCCGCATTGAACAAGGCAAAGTCCAGAAACTTAGTTTCGAGGAAGCCTCTAAATCCAGAATCAGCAGACAAATATTTAGGAAAAAAAAAACGAGTATTTGTATGTGAAAGGCCAGTCGTATAAAGCATATTGGAGCATGATCAGATACCACAATAGGCAAAATTTGAGCTGATACTTTGTGTTTACAAAGTCTTTCATCAACCAAAAATAAATCAATCCGCGACAATGATTTATGTGCTTTTGAGAGACACGTAAAATCACGTGTATCCGGGTTCAATATCCTCCAAATATCCTTAACTCTTAAATTAGAAAAAATCCTGGAGAACAACTTTGCCTCGAGATTATCTCTTTTAGTTTTTTTGACTAATGGCTGCTGCCTCATTCTATCAATTGGGTATTGAGGAGCCATATTAAAGTCACCAGCTAATATTAAAAAACCCTCTGCACATGTCATAAGCCTGGCCTGAAGTGTATCCCAAAATGAGAGATTAAAAACATTTGGAGCATATACATTGCATAAAGTATACAAAACATTAGCAACCTTAATTTTCAGTATGATATATCTCCCCTCCTCATCTGATTCACTCTGTATTATCTCATATTTGAGTTTTTTACCCAGAAGAATAGCAACTCCGCCTTTTCGGCTAGAACTAGATGAAAAAAAGACCTCCTTAACCCAAGAAGATTTTAGTTTAAGAATTTCTTGAGTCTTTAAATGGGTTTCTTGTAGAAAAGCAATAGCAGTACCTATTTTCTTCAAATAAGAAATTATCGTTTTTCTCTTAATAGGAGAAGTTAGCCCTCCTATGTTCCATGAGGTAAATTTAATCCCAGTCATTATAGTAGGTATCTATGTTCAAGAAGGGAAGATGGTGAGGGAGAAAGGAGAAAAAAAAAAAAAAAAAAAAACCCACCCAGACAAACAAAAAAAAAAAAAAGGAAACCCCAAAAAATACGACTAATCCACCTGAGCCGTCTGTTGCCCATTTGCTGAAAAGGGCCCATCTTAGAAGAAGAAAAATATCAGATCTATTCTGATTTTTACCAAGGAGAAAAAAACTAAATAGTGTGTCACCTCAACTGCTCAGGTGTGCAGTTTTTGGTGAAAAAAGATTCTGCCGTACGGGCAGAATCAAAAAAATGCAAAGTGTTGTTGCACACAAGTCGCAACCTGGCAGGATGTAAAATTGTCGCTTGCAGCCCCTGCTGTATGAACTTAGTACATACCGGAGCCAACTGCCTTCTTTTTGAGGCAGTTTCAGCTGCATAGTCCTGAAATAATAGGATTTTTGTACCTTCCAGTAATATGGGTTGATTTTTACGAAAGGCTTGTAAGAATGTAATCTTGTCCTGGTAGTTCATGAATTTAGCTATGATTGGCCTCGGCCTCATATTTTCTTTCGATAAAGGTGATGGCCCTAGCCTGTGCACCCTTTCTATAACTGGCTGAGTTTGAGGTATATTCAACAATGCTGGTAATGTTTGTGTTATAAATTTACTTAAATCCTCAAACTGCTTCCCCTCAGGTACCCCTATTACTTTTAAGTTATTGCGCCTAGCGCGATTTTCCAAGTCTTCTACTTTATTTTGCAATTTAGCAAGGGCTGAGGAAGTGGCTTCTAATTTACTGTTTTGAGCTAGAGTGAGATCGTTTAAGTCAGAGACTCTTTGTTCAACTTCAGAGAATCTTTCCGAGAATTGTTTGACTTCTGTAGCTAGCTGCGCAAAATCTTGTTTGATTTCTATTCTAAGTAAATCAAACTTGGGTGCAAGAGCAGCAGAGATATTTAAGACTAGAGACTGTGTATCAGTAGAATCAAGTAGATTTGACGATTCTTGGGTTACCAATTGTGGCTCGCCCACAGGCTCTGTATTAAGTCTATGTTTTTTATCCCTCTGTCTAGCCGACATGACTGAAGGTGATGTGCGAGATTGTGTATATAGAAATTTATCCATAAAATAATGGGAGTGAATTGTGGGGGAGAGCAAAAAGAAGAAAGAGACAAACTAATCTACTGAAGAAGGGAGGGAGGTGTGAAGGATATGTGAGAAAGAAAAGTGCACACTTTTTTGTATTGTTTAAGTTTATCTTCTCCTCTAAAAGGAGAGAGAAAAAAGAAAAAATAACCGTGAACTAAGTGAGTCAGGTTCAGTCATGCTGGTGACAAGATAAGATATATCATAAAACAGAAAAGGGGTCCTACTTTGGAGCCCGCAGCTTTCTAACCTTTAAGAAGGTCCTCAATAGTAATTAATATACCGTTTTAAATTTTCAGCTAAGAACAGAAAAAACAGTGTTTAACAACTCAAGCCTCCTAGTCCGAGGCCACCAGATCAATATTTTATAAATTTTAGAAAGAAATCAGCTTTTAAGGTACTTTTAAACTAGTTGATACTCAGATTGTTTTCCCTGTGTGTGTCTAACACACAAGATTACTTGTAGGCTATTAACACGCCTCTAAACTAAGTATGATTCACTTCTATGAAACCAATACTCATGGTATATTTTAACACAACTTGATGTAACTTTAAAACTTAAGCAAAGCTATATAGAGTAATCCAATGTTATAATACATTTGTTGTGGGTCTGAGAGAGAAACAAAAGAAACCCCCAGTCAATTAGTAACAGTCTAAATGGTTCAGGAAATATGATAATACAATGTTTCACATTTTGCTGCTACACATTAACAACATACAGTTTCAAGGAGAAATATATACCAGTTAGAAACTAGGGGGTTCTAGATTTTAAATTATCATAAATACCAACTAAAGAGAACAAACCTAGCAAGTTTAGGTGTTATAAAGCGCTTGCAGGCAAATAGCCGTTATTTATATCAGGGTCAGGCCAACTATCGTAGCTTATAGGTTATGTACAATAATATCATTTGGAAAACCCCAACAAAGGGAAAAAAGAACAAATAATAAGGGTCCAGTACTGAGCCAAGTCATTCCAGAGTAGAGGCAGCTAATAAAGAAAACATAACTGCGAGTTTTATCCCAAGAGTTCTACGTTACCCAGAGCATATAGACTAAGTTTTGAGCAGGGGACAACCAGCGATCATCAGCCTCAGCCCCCCCTCACGCAGCATCGGTGGGAAGGGGAGCGTCTTCCAAGTCGAGGAAACAGCGGGTGCCGGGAAACAAATCAGCAGGCTGTGACACAAAGATACCAATATCCTTGTCTCTTGCGTTTTTTCAAAAAAGCAGGTCAGCTATTCTCAAGGGTATGACTCATATGCTGCTACAATCACGCCACCAGCCGACAGCGATATCATTCCTGAGTCTCGTCACCTTGGCTAGAGACAGAAGAAAGTGGGTAGAGGCGGGAGGGAAGGCAGCCACAACTACCGCTCCAGCAGCTCCACGTTATCCTCCCCGAAACCAACACTGCACCAGGGATCGACCCGTCTCCTCCAGCAGTGGCCCCCCTCACGCAGCACCGGTGGGAGGGGGAATGCCACTTCAGCACAGGAATGCAAAAAACAGCGGGCTACACCGTCCGCGCCCACTGCTCCAGCCGCAATGCCGGTGTGAGGTACAGGTAACTCAAGCTCCAACTCCTGGGTATTCAATTAAGCTGTACACAGGAGACAGGTAAGTTCTCAGAGTCCACACGACTTGGAATAAGTGCAGCGCCTCTCACCTCCGTCCTCCTTTTCAAGTTATTCAGCAGTAATCAGGAATTTGACTTGCCTGTTGATTTAGCTGAGCACTTTTTCTTGGGTTACCCCGGCTTGATAGGGAGACTGTGTGACAACAACCGTTTTTTAAAGGGTATTAATTTTGATATAGCAATAAGTCCTTTTCAGGGCTGCTATCTGCAGCTATTTAGTGCAATGTCAAGGCACTATAGAGTTTCCAGCAGCGATGATATTCAGCAATACAAGCCACCCTAAACTAGAGGGTTTTAGGCGCGGTTCCACACCAACAGCTTGTAGGTAGGAGAGATCAGAGCAGGTGCAGCACCTGATCACACACCTGTGCTCCTCCTCCAGAAACTCCTCAAAAGCCTCTCTCTATTCTTTTTATTGTGCCATCTCTTTGTTGCATATGATTATGTCACTGTAACCTTTACACTTCAATAAAGTTTGCTAAAAAAAAACAAAAAAAAAAACTTTTTGGACTGTGAAACATCAGTCTGCTTTTTTGTGTTAGGCTCACAGCGTATACTGTGCCCACTTGCCCAGTGCCTCCACTCATATCTTGTTTAATAGTAGTGTAAGTGTACATTTAAAAAAAAAAAAACTTTTTGGACTGTGAAACATTAGTCTGCTTTTTTGTGTCAGGCTCATGGCGTATACTCTGCCCACTTGCCCAGTGCCACCACTCATATCTTGTTTAATAGCAGTGTAAGTGTAAATTTAAAAAAAAAACATTTTTGGACTGTGAAACATCATTCTGCTTTTTTGTGTCAGGCTCACAGCGTATACTGTGCCCACTTGCCCAGTGGCACCACTCATATCTTGTTTAATAGTAGTGTAAGTGTACATTTAAAAAAAAATGACAGGCAGAGGCAGGCCACCCCGCAGGTGCCGTCATGGTGCTGTGATTCCCTTTAGCCCTAGAAAAATGCCCAGTGTTCAGAGGCCACGTCCCATGAACTCGAAAAGTTCTGAGGACATAGTTGACTTTTTAACACAGGACACCCAATCTTCTATAGCCCTTCGCTCCGAACCTTGACGCACCATCCTCCTCCAGCTTATCTTCGGGCACCTCTCAAGTTACCACTCGCCCGCCTTCCACCACCACCAACACTAGCACCACAGCCGCTTCACTTGATCTGTTAGAGGAGTTATTTACACATCAGTTGGAAGAAATGAGTGATGTGCAACCATCATTGACAGAGGATGTAGATAACAGTGATATGTCTCAGTCAGGCAGCATTACAGACAGGGACGTACGGTGTGATGATGATGATGTTGTACCCGCTGCTGCTTCCTTTGTTGATTTGTCAGATACAAGTGAAGCGGTTGATGATGACGATGAGTCCGTGGATGTCACGTGGGTGCCCCCTAGAAGAGAAGAAGAACAGGAGGAAAGTTCAGAAGGGGAGACAGAGAGGAGGAGGAGACGAGTTGGAAGCAGGGGGAGGTCATCGCAAGGAGCTAGTGGCACAGACAGACAACATGCATCGGCACCCGGGGTCAGCCAGAAAGCACGCCAATCAACGCATGCTGTTGCCACCACCAGAATGCCGTCATCGCAGAGCTCAGCAGTGTGGCATTTTTTGTGTGTCTGCCTCTAACAACAGCGATGCCATTTGCAACCTGTGCCAAAAGAAACTGAGTCATGGGAAGTCCGACACCCACCTAGGTACAACTGCTTTGCGAAGGCACATGATCGCACATCACAATTGCCTATGGGATCAACACATGAGTAGAAGCAGCACACAAACTCAAAGCCGCCATCCTCCTTCTGGTCCAGCATCTTCAGCCACGTCAACCACTGCTGTCCTCCTTGCCCCCTCTCAACCATCTGCCACTCCGTCTCTCTTCCGGAGCAGTTCCTGCTCATCTGCCCACAGTCAGGTGTCTGTCAAGGACATCTTTGAGCATAAGAAGCCAATGTCACAAAGTCACTCCCTTGCCCGGCTGTCTGGCTTGTCTGAACTCTTAGCCCGCCAGCATTTACCATACTAGCTGGTGGAGTCTGAGGCATTCAAAAAAATTGTAGCTATTGGGACACCGCAGTGGAAGGTACCCAGCCGAAATTTCTTTGCACAAAAGGCAATCCCCAACCTGTACTCGATTGTGCGAAAGGAAGTAATGGCATGTCTGGCACACAGTGTTGGGGCAAGGGTCCATCTGACCACTGATAGCTGGTCTGCAAAGCATGGTCAGGGCAGGTATATCACCTACACTGCACATTGGTTAAACCTGCTGACGGCTGCCAAGCATGGAATGCGTGGCTCTGCAGAGGAGTTGGTGACACTGCCACGACTTGCAGGCAGGCCTGCTGCCACCTCCTCTACTCCTCCTACTCCATCCTCTTCCATAACCTCCTCAGATGAGTCCTCTTCTGCTGCTGCATCTTGCTCTACATCAACGGCACCCCCCCAGCTCCCCAGGTACTATTCCACATCCCGAATACGGCAGTGTCATGCCGTCTTGGGGTTGACTTGCCTGAAAGCAGAGAGTCACACCGGACCAGCACTCCTGTCCGCCCTGAACGCACAGGTGGATCAGTGGCTGACTCCACACCAAGTGGAGATCAGCAAAGTGGTTTCTGACAACAGAAGTAATTTGGTGGCGGCATTGAAATTGGGCAAGTTGACACATGTGCCGTGCATGGCACATGTGTGTAATCTGATCGTACAACGCTTTGTGCATAAGTACCCAGGCTTACAGGACGTCCTGAAGCATGCCAGGAAGGTGTGTGGCCATTTAAGTAGTTCCTACATGGCCATGGCGCACTTTTCAGATATCCAGCGGTGAAACAACATGCCAGTGAGGCGCTTGATTTGCGACAGCCGACACGTTGGAATTCAACATTCCTAATGTTCGACCACCTGCTCCAACAAGAAAAAGCCATTAACGAGTTTTTGTATGACCGGGGTGCTAGGACAGCCTCTGCGGAGCTGGGATTTTTTGCCATGTTACTGGACGCTCATGCGCAATGCCTGTAGGCTCATGCATCCTTTTGAGGAGGTGACAAACCTGTCAGTCGCACCAAAGGCACCATCAGTGACATCATACCATTTGTTTTCTTCCTGGAGCATGCCCTGCGAAGAGTGCTGGATCAGGCCGTAGATGAGCGTGAAGAGGAAGAGGAAGAGTTGTGGTCACCATCACCACCAGAAACAGCCTTATCAGCATCGCTTGCTGGACCAGCGGCAATGCTGGATGAGGATTGTGAGGAAGAGGAGTCAGAGGAGGAATTTGGCTTTGAGGAGGAGGAGGAAGACCAACCACAATAGGCAAGGTGCTCATTGTCACCTATCTGGTACCCATGGTGTTGTACGTGGCTGGGGGGGAAGAAGATGCATTCAGTGAGATCACTGAGGACGAGGAACGGGACATGAGCAGCTCGGCATCCAACCTTGTGCAAATGGGGTCTTTCATGCTGTCGTGCCTGTTGAGGGACCCTTGTATAAAAAAGCTGAAGGAGAACAACCTGTACTGGATGTCCATGCTACTAGACCCCCGGTATAAGCATAAAGTGCCTGAAATGTTACTGAATTACAGCAAGTCGGAAAGGATGCAGCAATTCAAAAATAAATTAAAAAGTATGCTTTAAACAGCGTATAAGGGTGATGTCACAGCACAATGGGAATCTAACAGGGGAAGAGGTGAAAGTAATCCTCCGACTCCCACAGCAAGGACAGGATGCTTTACAGACGTGTTGTTGATGGAGGACATGCAGAGCTTTTTAAGTCCTATGCATCGCCACAGCCCTTCGGGGTCCACCCTCAAAGAACGACTCGACTGACAGGTAGCAGACTGCCTCACCTTAACTGCATATCTTGACAAGCGATGAACCCCTTGACTACTGGGTGTGCAGGCTTGACCTGTGGCCTGAGCTATCCCAATTTGCGATAGAACTTCTGGCCTGCCCCGCTTCAAGTGTCCTGTCAGAAAGGACCTTCAGTGCAGCAGGAGGTATTGTCACTGAGAAGAGAAGTCGCCTAGGTCAAAAAAGTCTAGATTACCTCACCTTTATTAAGATGAATGAGGGATGGATCCCGAAGGGACTGACATTGGGCGATACATTCGAGTAAAAAAGGCCTGATGAGATGAGCTGCCTTGGGCTAAAAATGGTCCACACGCTGCTGTATTTTATCTTCGAATGCCGGATGACTTGCGTGACTTATCCGCCACCAACTAGGGTTCAAGCTGCAATGTTTTAGGGCACTTTCTGCCTGGGAAACAAACATCAATTTTTCTGGCGGCTAAAACAATACCGAATTGTTCAGGCATGTGTACATGCCAAATTTTTCTGGCCTCTGGTGCTGCACTGTGGCTTCAAAAACCAAACCAAAAAAAAGGCACGTAACAGGGATTAAACTGATAGGAAAAGTACTGCTTAACACACCACTGCTATCTGGTGGCACATTAGTTTGCACGCGCAGTGCCCCAAATTTGAAGTAGAAGGACCGACCAAGCATCTTTTTCCATCTCCCGGTTCCTAAAATCCATGCCATATACACGTTCCCTGGCGCCGCAACTGCCTCTGGGAACCTTACCATGGGTCCCAGCCGCACGTCTTGTAATTCTCTGTCTGGGAAATTATCTATCAAATCTATCTATTTATCTATCAAATCTATCTATCTATCATATCTATCAAATGTATCTATTGCATCTATTGATCTATCTATCTAATCTATGTATCTATCTATCTCGTGGCCGGACTGTTATCTGACAGCCACTTGTGTTTCTGCCAAATGTCCGTTGGCCAAATGTCCGTCTGCCAAATGTCCGTCGGCTAAAAGTCCAGCCACGATTGCACGTGCAGTGCCCCAAATTTGAAGTAGGAGGACCAACCAAGCATCTTTTTCCATCTCTCTGTTCCTAAAATCCATGCCATATACACGTCCCCTGATAGGGGATGGAACAGGGATTAAACTGATAGGAATAATACTACTTAACACACCTTATAATAACGCAGAGAGAGACAACGCAGAGAGAGGAGTATGAAGAAGAGGAGTCAGAGGAGGAAGGTGGCTTTGAGGAGGTGGAAGACCAAACACAGCAGGCGTCCCAGGGGGCTTGTTGTCACCTTTCAGGGACCCTTGGTGTTGTACGTGGCTGGGTGGAGGAAGAGACCTTCAATGACATCAGTGAGGACAAGGAACGGGACATGGCTAGCTTGGTATCCAACCTTGTACAAATGGGGAGTTTGCGGTTGTGCAAATGGACTGCTTGCGGTTGTTTGCGGTGCGTTAAATGAGGAGTTTTGTCTGTCACTGTGAAGCGGGCGTAACTCTTACACTACCTGATCGATACAACATTATACCTGATGTTTTAAAGCACGTTATTCCAAACAATTTAGGAATGTTAGGTGATTTATGGCCTTTATGGATTAAAACCAGACTCTGCATCAACTATGTAATTTTACGTGGGAGTTTTGCCATGGATCCCCCTCCAGCATGCCACAGTCCAGGTGTTAGTACCCTTGAAACAACTTTTCCATCACTATTGTGGCCAGAAAGAGCCCCTGTGGGTTTTAAAATTCCCCTGCCTATTGAAGTCAATGGCAGTTCACCCGGTTCGCCCGTTCGCAAACATTTGCGGAAGTTTGCGTTCCCCGTTCACGAACGGAAAATTTTAAGTTCGCAACATCACTACTTAACTCCCTGTTCTGGGGAGGAGATAGAGTATGAACGGTCCTCCAACTGGAAGTATAACTTTACAGGAAACCCCCAATGATATTTGATATCATTCTGTCGTAGACATTGGGTGACCTGTTGGAAGGTGCGTCTCTTGAATAGGGTATGTGTTGAAAGATCTGGGAAAATCTGGATTGTGTGAAAAGGATCTTTCAAGGTTTTATTTTGAAATGAGGCTCTGAGGATCTTTTCTTTGAAGGTAAAGTAATGTAACCTTACTATCACGTCCCTAGAAGCACCTGAGGGTGAGTTTCTCGGGCGCAGAGCTCAATGTGCTCTGTCCATGATGGCTTCTTGGGTTTGCACAGGGCCCACAAGCTCACAAAACAGATCCATGAGGTATTTAGGGAGGGCAGCAGTGTCTACATCTTCCGGGATACCACGGATCCTCAAGTTATTGCGGCGCGACCTGTCCTCCATGTCCGCCATTTTCTATTCCAGGTCCGAGATAGTTTCTGCCAATTTTTGAGTATAGGCTAATAGGTTCGAATGGTCCAGGTGGAGATCCTCCTGCTTTTTCTCCAATGTTTCTGTTCTATCGCCTAGAGATGAGATATCACGTTTCAGCTCCGAAACTGACATTTTCAGGTCATGTTTAATAGACGCATGATGGGAGTCCATTTTTTCAGATAACTCCTTTATGAAGTCAAGAATAGAGGCATATATTTAATAGCAGACCTCTCACTGGGGAGGGGGACGGCTCTGTGGGTGCCCTTGTTAGATGTCAATGATTCCCTGGAGTCTTCATCCGAAAATTCCTGCTCGTAATGAGCTTTACTCGAAAAATGATCTGAGAGGGTCCTTTTTGGGACATCTGATTGCTTTTGCTTCTTTCTTTGGGCGTTAGAAATTGTGATGGGGATCTGAGATATAGCCACTACCAATGTTTTGAGAGGGGCAAAGTTGTAATAGCCCTATTGCGTATGGTAGTTGAAGACAAGCAAATCGGCACTCCCCTAAATGGTGTTTTTATACCGCCATTAAAGAAAAGGTGATTGCAGCTGGAACAAGGGTGTTACTGTATTCAATGGAGGTTCTTGGCAGTCACTGAGTACTTACATAAGTAAATATTAGTCTGTCTCTCCCCAGGGAAGTTCCTCACTTCAGAGCGGCTTGGGAAAAAGGAGCTGGGTTAGGTTAGATGGCCTGCACGTAGGCTGAGAACTATAGGAAGCCCTTCTTTATTGAAATTTAGGGCAGTCGAGTTAGTGAGGAATTCGGGCTTATTAAACAGTGTATCCTTATTTTCAGTTGGCCCCCAGAGTTATCATATATCCAGTTCTGTCTCCCAATGTGTAGAAAGGCAAAGTCTCTGCTCCGTAATTAGGAGCTCATAATATGCAGTATAGAGTGGGGTATAGTAAGCCTTGGGGCAAGTGGGGTCGTGTGTGGTTAGAAAATGAGCTGCTCACCTTAAGTGCAGTTCCGTCGCTGCTGATCTCATTCAGAGCAGCTGTCTGCCATCATTTTGATGCGGTATGCACCCGTGAAGCCAAGTGGAAGGCAGGTACCCGGTCTGTGGTAGAATGTCTCCTGTCGGGTAAGCGGTGTGGGGCGATGTCTGTGCCGAGCAGCTGTTAGAGTGCTGACAGGGTAACGCTGTGTTTTCAGCTTGATCACTTCACTGTGGTGATGTTTAGCCTCCGGCTCCACTGTAATCACTTGCACCCAGTCTCCGGTTCGGTGTGGGGTAGAGCAGGTGACTAGGGCTTATGAGCGAAGTACAGTTAGGAAGTGAGGTCCGGTGTGATAGTAGGAGAATCACTTGGAGCCATAGATAACCCGGCAAGCAGCCGGAAGCAGGTTCCCGCCACCAAGTATTGTTTTCTTGTAACTAGCCCCCACAGCTCCACAAACAAATGTTCTTTGAAGTCCTGGTATAATAGCAGAGTCGGGGGTGGAATAATAGAAGGCACAAAGTTGGAAAGTAATGAGAATATAAATAGCTATTTAAGCTTGGTTCACTGAGCTCTGTTAAAGTGCTACCGTCCTGTATCGTGGCTAGCTCCGCCCCCCCAGGGGTTAATAGTTCATTTAAGCATTTTGTGATGTGGGGGCGGTTTAGGGGTTAGTAGTTTATTTAGGTACTTTGAGATGTGGGGAAATTATGGTTTAGGGGTTAATAGTTTATTTAGGTAATTTGTGATGTGGGGGCGGTTTAGGGGTTTAGTAGTTTATTTAGGTACTTTGCAATGTGGGGGGATGGTGGTTTAGGGGTTAATAGGGTAATGGGAAGTTTGGGGTGGGCTATGTGGTGGTTTAGGGGTTATTACAGTAAGGGCTTATTGTGATTGGGGGAGTAGGGTGTTAGTTTTTTTTTTAGTTTTTTTATTATTGCGCTAGCGGTAACCTTTTGCGCAAGTTGGGTTATCTTGTAATATCAGCACAACCCGACTCACGGTAATGGTTTACCACTTGCTTAAATATCACTCTAGCACAAGTGGTGGTTACTGCTTTACTTGTAATCTAGCCCTTTATCTCTCTCCATATTCTCTTTTATGTTAAATGTAAACTTATTAAATGGACACATTAGTTAAATGAAGACAGAGCAATCAAAATCCCTATTAAGTCCTTTTTTTCACTAGAGTATCTAATTCATATATACAATACCGTTCCCTTTGTTTTAGAAGTCTTTCTCTATCTCCCCCACATCTAAGATTTGATCTATAACACACCAACTTAGGGCTCATTTCCATTGAGTCATAATTAACTTTGTGTGCACTGGAAAACCGTTAAATATGCTGTTGGAAGCAATATCGTTCACCAAATTTTTGCAACGTCCCGTTATAACTAAATTTTAGCAACCAGACTCCGGCTGCCGTAAACATTTTTGTGTCCCATAAAAAAGTATCAGAACCCGCTAATCTTTAAATAATGCCAGGTTTCCAATAACTGCACAAACCGTTAATACACTGTCGGAGGCTGCCGATACATTAACTAAAAAAATTACACCCGACTCAACTAGGTGTAAAATAGGAAAAAGGAGCTTTTTGAGACCTTTTTCTCATTGAAATCCAACCCGCCTCCCAAAAATAAACCCGACACGTCAAAATCCCTATATCCGCCATTTCCCCACATAGCAACCAATAATAAATGTATTAACCTCTAAACCGCCATTCCCCCACATCGCAAAGTACCTATTTTAACTATTAACCCCTAATCTGCCATTCCCCCACATCGCAATCTACCAATTTAAATTATTAACCCCTCATCTGCCATCCCCCCACAATGCTATCTACCTATTTAAACTATTAACCCCTAATCCCCATCCCCCACAATGCAATCTACCTAATTAAACTATTAACCCCTAATCTGCCATCCCCCCACAATGCAAATAACTAACCTAATTACTAAGCCCCCTAATCTAACAACCCCAAAATTAATCCCATTACATAAAATAAAAAATACTGTTACAATTAAAATAAAAAACATAACATTACTTTAAAAATAAAACCTAAGCTTAAATTAAAATAAATAAATCGAAAATTACAAAAATAGAAGTCTAAATAAACCAAATTATATAAAAAAACAAAAACAAACTAAAAACACCCCCCTTAATCTAAACTACCAATAGCCCTTAAAAGGGCCTTTTGTACGGCCATTCCCTAAAGCGATCATCTCTTTTACCTAGAAATACAAATTCACCACTAACAGTAACCCCCCCAACCCACCAAACCCCCCAAAATAAAAAACCTTACACTAAAAAAACCTAAGATACCCATTAGCCCTAAAGGGGCATTTGTATGGGCATTGCCCTTAAAAGGACAATCAGCTCCTTTGCAGCCCATTAAAATAAAAAAATCCCTAATCTAAAAAAAAAAACACAGAAAAAAATAAAAATAAAACCTAAGTCTAACCCCCAAATAGGTACTCACAGTTCCTGAAGTTCGGCGGAGAAGGTCTTCTTCCAGGCGCTGAAGGTCTTCTTCCAGGCGGCGACATCTTCATCCAGCACGGGAACGGAGGTAACCGCGGAACAGGACCGGCGACCGTGGAGCCATCCAGTGTGGAGGATCCTCTTTGTACGATCGTCGCCGCACACTGAAGCTTGAATTCAAGGTACCCATTTTATATTTGGGGTACCTTGCATTCCTATTTCCTGATATTTTCATATCAGCCAATAAGATGAGAGCTACTGAAATCCTATTGGCTAATTTGAACAGCCAATCCTACCTTGATTTTTTAGATTAGGAATTTTTTTATTTTAATGGGCTGTAAAAGAGCTTTTAAGGGCAATGCCCATACAAATGCCCTTTAGCGGCAATGGGTAGCTTAGGTATTTTTAGTGTTAGTTTTTTTTATTTTAGGGGGTTTGATGGGTTGGGGGGGTTGCGATGTGGGGGAATGGCAGATTAGGGGTTAATAGTTTAAATAGATAGATTGTGATGTGGGGGAATGCCGGATTAGGGGTTAATAGTTTAAATAGGTACTTTGCAATGTGAGGGAATGGCGGTTTGGAGATTAATACATTTTATTGTTAGTTGTGATGTGGGGGGTTGGTGGTTTAGAGATTAATACATTTATTATTAGTTGCTGCGATGTGGGGGAGATGGCGAATATAGGGGTTTTGACATGTCGGGTTTATTTTTGGGAGGCGGGTTAGATTTCAATGGGAGAAAGGTCTCAAAAAGATTGCGTTGTGGGGGGATGGCCGTTTAATATGCCGGTTAATAACTTTGATAGATACTTTGTGATATGGGGTTGGCAGATTAAGGGTTAATATGTTAATTAGTTATTGCAGTGGGGGAATAGCAGTTGAGAGGTAGATATTGCGCATGCGTTATCTGTTTGATTTTATCTTAACAATGAGCGACGGGGAAAATATACATGCACCCTTGTATGAGGCACCGTACAGGGAGTGCAGAATTATTAGGCAAATGAGTATTTTGACCACATCATCCTCTTTATGCATGTTGTCTTACTCCAAGCTGTATAGGCTCGAAAGCCTACTACCAATTAAGCATATTAGGTGATGTGCATCTCTGTAATGAGAAGGGGTGTGGTCTAATGACATCAACACCCTATATCAGGTGTGCATAATTATTAGGCAACTTCCTTTCCTTTGGCAAAATGGGTCAAAAGAAGGAATTGACAGGCTCAGAAAAGTCAAAAATAGTGAGATATCTTGCAGAGGGATGCAGCACTCTTAAAATTGCAAAGCTTCTGAAGCGTGATCATCGAACAATCAAGCGTTTCATTCAAAATAGTCAACAGGGTCGCAAGAAGCGTGTGGAAAAACCAAGGCGCAAAATAACTGCCCATGAACTGAGAAAAGTCAAGCGTGCAGCTGCCAAGATGCCACTTGCCACCAGTTTGGCCATATTTCAGAGCTGCAACATCACTGGAGTGCCCAAAAGCACAAGGTGTGCAATACTCAGAGACATGGCCAAGGTAAGAAAGGCTGAAAGACGACCACCACTGAACAAGACACACAAGCTGAAACGTCAAGACTGGGCCAAGAAATATCTCAAGACTGATTTTTCTAAGGTTTTATGGACTGATGAAATGAGAGTGAGTCTTGATGGGCCAGATGGATGGGCCCGTGGCTGGATTGGTAAAGGGCAGAGAGCTCCAGTCTGACTCAGACGCCAGCAAGGTGGAGGTGGAGTACTGGTTTGGGCTGGTATCATCAAAGATGAGCTTGTGGGGCCTTTTCAGGTTGAGGATTGAGTCAAGCTCAACTCCCAGTCCTACTGCCAGTTTCTGGAAGACACCTTCTTCAAGCAGTGGTACAGGAAGAAGTCTGCATCCTTCAAGAAAAACATGATTTTCAAGCAGGACAATGCTCCATCACACGCGTCCAAGTACTCCACAGCGTGGCTGGCAAGAAAGGGTATAAAAGAAGAAAATCTAATGACATGGCCTCCTTGTTCACCTGATCTGAACCCCATTGAGAACCTGTGGCCTAATAATTATGCAAAGTAATAGTCACCTGCACACACAGATATCCCCCTAAAATAGCTATAACTAAAAACAAACTAAAAACTACTTCCAAAACTATTCAGCTTTGATATTAATGAGTTTTTTGGGTTCATTGAGAACATGGTTGTTGTTCAATAATAAAATTAATCCTCAAAAATACAACTTGCCTAATAATTCTGCACTCCCTGTATATGTGATTGAGTGTAGTGTAAGGCCGGGTTACCTTAGTAACCTATTAAATTTCAAGAAATCTAGCATCATTTAACACAACGTTAACTTACACCTACACGAAAAGGGCAACTGCACGCAATGCGCTAAGTAAGTCAATGGAAACCTGGTACTAAAATGGATCCGTAAATTACTTTTAGCTGCAAGCAACTTTGGTAGCTTACAGGTCCATTTTTAACGGCTCAATGGAAACAAGCTCTTAGTTGGCTAATTTGATGACCTTTTGCACCTAACTTGTAATACCAGTAAACATTTGCATGCTCTGGTATTACTGAGTGGAGCACAAATATTGCGCTTGTGTAAGCAATATTTTGTGCTCCACTCGTAATCTGAAACACATCTGAAACAAAACACTGTCTCTGACAACTGCATATTAACAGTTTGAAAACATTTCTCTCTTCTTAGATACCTGGCTAATTAAAATGTGATGACATTTGTTAGACGCAGTGATTAATGAGAAACTGTCACCCTTGACATGCATTAAAAAAGCTGTTTTGTGTAACTGGTGTATAGAGAAGATAACAGGCCTGGTCATCACCCATTGATTGTATTCATGTATTATTGTCATAGTTTTATTTAAAAAGTTTGCTCTAAACATTTTAAATGTATAAGAATTAGGTTTGTTTTTCAAATAGTTTGGATTTTGGAATATTTGTGTCTGTAATATGGGACAGCTTGGAGTGGGGATAGTACCAAGCATAAATTACAATACCCTATGTCATTTAGGCAATATTTGCATGTCCTAATACAGCTTACACATGCAAACTAAAGGTAGTTATATATCATTTTATTTCTTATGTATACATAGTACCATCAGAAAGATAGTACTGTACTGTAATCAGAAAGGTAATAGTTGTTTTTTTTAAATAAATATAGACTATTATTTGCATTTTAGATCACAAAAATCAAACCAAAGACACAAGCAGAGAAGATTGTGACTTACGAGAGAGAAAAAAAACGAATTTTTGATCATTTTATTTTTAAATAGTATTATTTAAAAATGCCTCGATTTCAGAATAAGTTTGGATTTTGCAATGCCGGATTTGGAGATTTGAACCTGTATCAAAATATTAAAATAATCATCTCAGGAAAACCACATTACTTGTAAATTAATCTGTATAAAATTTTGCTGCATTAATAAAAAAATCTGTATTGTAAGCAATTTTGCAATTTCATTCCCTATTATTTATTAAATTATTATAGATTCTGAAAAAAAAAAAAAAATAAATTATATATATATTCTATGGATTATTTTGAATTTTTTAGTACATCTATAAAAAAATTATAATTATTATTAATATTTTTTCATATTTTATTTTTAATATTTCAATAATGCCCCTTAGGATAGCACATTTTCATGTGCGCTAGCCCATGACTGCGTTAGACCTAAAGCATGAAAGCTGAAGCACATACGCATATTTTACATTCCTGTTCTTCACATATAAAAAATGTTTAATTTGTATTATTAAATATATTCTTCTATAGCTATCTGATAATGTTAAAGGGACATGAAACCCAAAATTTTTCTTTCATTATTCAGAAACAGGATATCATTTTAAAAATGTTCCAATTTACTTCTATTATAAAATATGCTTCATTCTTATGTTATTATTTGTTGAAGCGATACCTAGGTAGGTAGTGTGCACACGCTTGAAGCACTACATGACAGGAAATAGTGCTGACATCTACTGCTCTTGGTAGTGTGTGCATTGTTTGCAAAACTGCTGTCATATAGTGCTGCAGACACATGCACACTTCTGATCTTATATCTCTGCGTTTGAACAAAGGACAAGGGAAGAATCAGTTTGCACGGTCGCGATATCCGAGGTCCTTTCAACTTGTAATACGCACACTAACCCACGCGCGCACAAAAGATTACTTCTAGCAATGTTTACGCCACTTGTAATCTAGCCCTATGTTATCTAGCTAACCTCTCTAATTTCACCAGCCTTTGCAGTTTAATTACTTTCTATGTAGAATTGAATTGAATTTGAAAACATATTTATGTCTCTTTAAAGAACTGCAGAATAATATTGAGGAATAAAAATGTGAGAGGTGATATAATTGTAACGCAAATTGCAAATGGAGATGAGAATAATGTTCAACCACTGCAAAGAAAAAGGAAGGAATCATGCAAATTCAACATACTTCAAATCAGGCCGTTTCAGGCAAAAATACTTTATGTACAAGACATAAAGGTGCAACTAAAATGCTGTAATATACTAGAGCATTTTATTATTGTTCCATTACTTGCACAGAGCTAAATATTTAACCCATTCAAAGAGAGACTACAATGCATGACAGTTCCTTTGTGCAAACTAAGGGCTAGATTACAAGTGGAGCACTAATTGATTGCACACCCACAAATGGGCAAATTTGTCCTTTTGCGGGTGGGTGCGCGGGCGATAAATAACTAGCCATTACAAGTGGCGATAAATAACTAGCCATCACAAGTGGCTTGTAATTACTACCGCAAGCTGATCAGAACTCTGTTAAATTTTTAAAATGTGCCCTAAATGTTTTTTCGGGAAAACAAAATCTGGGGTTAAAAGTGGCGGATGTGGGGTGTTAGTGCCTTTACATTGCGGTTTATGGGAACTATGTGTTGCATGTAAATATACTGTATATGTATAGGTTTACCTCCATGATGGACTACCATTTGCTTTTTGGTAATTAGAGGGCCGCTAATTACAGCTGCAGCTGATGTTTTAGGACTTTTTAATCAATTAATTTTCATTATTTTTTTATTTTCTGCGGTTTAGGATCTACTCTTACCCTCCCACTTCCCTAATCCCTCCCAAACAGCTCTCTAACAACATGTCAATCTTTCTTCATATGGTAACAAAACACCAAACGTGCCCGCTTACCATATGAAGGCAGATGCTGGTAGCCCAGGAACAGCAAGTCTTGGTTGTCACTTAACAACCGAGACTGCTTGGGACTCCAGCATGTTGGACATAGATGATATATATCTATGTCCAAATGGGTTAAATGGACATGAAAACCATTTTTTTTTTCTTTCATGATTTAGAAAGAGCATACAATTATAAAGAGCTTTCTAATTTACTTCTATTATCTAATTTGCTTCATTCTCTTGATATTCTTTGCTGAAAAGCATATCTAGATATGCTTAGTAGCTGCTGATTGGTAGCTGCACATAGATGCCTCCTGTGATTGGTTCACTGTGTGCATTGTATTTCTTCATTAAAGTATATCTAAAGAATGAAGCAAATTAGGTAATAGAAGTAAATTGGAATGTTGTTTAAAATTGTATTCTCTACCTTAATCATGAAAGAAAATGTTTGGGTATAGTGTCCCTTTAAGGGGTTAATCTAGCTGTGTGCTTGCAGAGTGCCAGACTTTCTATTTGTTATGCTTATATTTTTGTTTAGTAATTTCCCTATGGTCTTTGCACCCAGTCTTGGCTCAGGTTAACTGCTTAAGTTGCTGAAAGCTGTGCAGCTGTCTGTGACGTTACAGGGCTGTGAGTTTTGCAGGGTCATTGGATGTGTACCTCGTCCAGTTTGCAATTTCATCCTTTTTTGTTTTGTTTGCATTTAGGGAAATTGCAAATGGTAAGTGTTAACCTTGTTTGTTTCTCAGTCTGTTTGATTGAAGGCATGAATTCTGTGGTTGTAAGTTAGGGACCCAGGGAGGAAGAGACCTTGACATGGTCCTGGGCCTGGAAACAGTTGACCAAATGCTATGACTAACTCCTTTACTTTAAACTTGCAATCTGAGTGTGCTATTGATTTAACTTGAGCAGGGTCAGTTCTTAATCGTGCTAATCTATGCCATATACAGTATTTTCTGTGCCTTTGTCCTGACCATTTTTACTTAATTTCTAACAATGGAGTTTGGCAGCAACCAGATGAAGAACATTTGTAGGTTGATAAAGAGCGAATCTCTATGGCTTTTTTTTTTTCAATAGCAATTTCACAAAATATGATTTAGGGAGGCATGAAAAATGTAAGCTCACGTGTTTCCTGCAGCAACTTACAAGTATGCCGGAGTGTGGCACACGTTACAACAAACACTTCTTATTTATACTGGTTTTGGGGGATTTCTCATGTTCCTTGCAGACTGCACGTAGATTTGATACTATCTTGATTTTAAATTGAACTAAGGGGCCCATTTATCAATCTTGTGGGCCCCTGTTTCTGGCGAGTCTTCAGACTCGCCAGAAACACAAATTATGAAGCAGTGGTCTAAAGACCGCTGCTCCATAACCCTGTCCGGCTGCTCTGAGCAGGCGGACAGGAATCGCCAGAAATCAACCCGATCGAGTACAATCGGGTTGATTGATACCCCCTGATGGCGGCCGCGAGTCAGCAGGGGGCGGTGTTGCACCTGCAGCTCTTGTGAGCTGCTGGTGCAATGTTAAATGCAGAGAGCGTATTGCTCTCCGCATTTAGAGAGGTGTTGCGGACCTGATCCGCACTGTCGGATCAGGTCCGCAACACCTTTGATAAATAGGGGCCTTAGAGTGTAAATCACTTATTTGTAAATATTTGCATGCATGCACATATGCTAACATACTTTAATAGTAGAAAAACTAAATTTCCCTATTAGTGCTGGCATTGCAGGCACACAGCAAACTAATCAGGCTGTGCAATACAGGCTGTTGACAGATAGGCAGAGTAGGAAAGCATGGTGCACGATACTCCAGCACTCAACAAATCAGGTTGGATTATCTGTTTTACCTGTATAGGCTTGGGAAGTCATGATTATGAAAAATGCTGTCACAAAGGGCCCTCCTTGTTTATTATCAGACAGGTGGACCAGGCACACAGCTAGATAACCTGTGTGTTCATTTTCGAGGTAATTAGGCAGCATTTGTTGTGCCCCCCAAAGGTAACTCAGTAGTAAGCAAAAGTAATAATATACATACTGCTCTGTATAATGATTTTGAGGATAGATAGATAGATAGATAGATAGATAGATAGATAGATAGATAGATAAAATGGACCTGCAACCTGTACTAATAAAAGGCTTCTCTGTCTTTGGATTGTACACATTCTGCAAATACCTATGTAAAGCAATGCCACCACTTGCTCTTTGGCAACCAATTGCATGAGAGCAGGGCCTGTCAATCACCCCAAACAAATTAATTAAATGCGGTTTATATTTGCTACCTCTAAGTTGCTTCTTAACTTGTTGTAAGCAGGTTCACTTGAGTAAATCTGCAGCACAAGGATTTCAGAGCAGTCTCCACTGCTTTATTAATAGAATCCAAAACCTGTAATGCTTCAAAGTCAAATAATAATGTAGAAATCCTTGTATTTAAGTTGTACTTACTTCCAAGGCATATCATGTAACTCAAATAATTTGATGCTCATTTAAGGACTTTATTTACACTTTGCCTTTTATATTCTGTGTTCAACTAAAGAAGACACACAGGATTTTATATATTTCTGTATTATATACAAAATTTATGAGCAGCCACTAAAATACATTACCAACTTGTTTGTTCATATCACATTTTTGCTTTTATTGCTATGGATGATAAATCAACATTACTATTTTTTTCCCTAATAAAAGTAGACAAGGGCATGAGATTTTATGTTGCCCTGTTTGATTCAACTGAAAAGCAAAAGCCAAGCAGACCAAATACAGAAAATAGGAACATAAAACAGAATTTATCTTTTGATCCTGCTAGTGAGATCAATAAAATTAGCTAGTTTTAAAGTAAATATATGACTCTTCATGAAAGTCTATATTCTGATGGGTATGTCACAATACTTAATGGTTAGAAATATGATAACCCTAATTTTAGAATTAATATAACATCTACATTTATGTGAATACATGCATAAAACATATTTAATTCATATTTAAGCTAAAAAAAATAAAAATTATCCCTTTATGCCTATTTGACATAGGTACTATGTAACAGAGTACTTTTCTCAGTGTACCCTGTTGACGTAATAGCTACATCCAACCTTCTGTCTCATGCTGCAGTCCTCACTTTGACAGCTAAGACCACATTTGGTAAGGGAGTGCTGATGCTCCTCCCTTTACCATATGAAGGCAGATTGCTGATGAAGAATAGAAACTCCTTTTTTTTTTTTTACAAATAATAAAATAAAAAGGAAAAAATCTATAAAGTGGGTACTGGCAGACAGCTTCCAGTACCTAAGATTGCGGCACCAAATGAGAATGGGGAGGGTTAGAGAGCTGCTTTAGGGGGAATCAGGGTTGTGGGTGGTTGAGGAGGGTTCCCTATACAACAGAAATTAAAAAAAACACTATCCCTAAACTGCATGCTGGCAGACTGTCTGCCAGTACCTAAGATGATGGACCAGTGGGTAGTGAGGGATGGAATTCTGCTGTTTGGAAGGGATCAGGTAGGGATCAGGAGGTGGAATGTGTCTGTTATGAGGGTAATCTCTACAGATAAAATAAACCTTACAAGGTACCAAATTAACCTCTTCATTACCAGGCATATTAGAAGTGTGGTGCAAAGCCTTCTAATTATCAAAAAGCAATGGCACAGTCATGCATGTCTGCTATTTATAAACAAAGGGGATCCCAGAGAAGCTTTTACAACCGTTTGTGTTATGACAGACAGTATGTAAATAATTTCAGTGAGAACCCCAAAGTTTGTGAAAAAGTTAATGATTTATTTATAGGGTCACATTTGGCAGCGAAACGATGGAATGAAATATAACAAAAAATGGCCCTAGAACAATACCTTAGGTTGGGGTTTTCTACTAATATATAGTTATATCTATAGATAGGTAAATAAAAAATAGCAAGGCTCTATTTCAGTTTAAATGGAGTGATATCAAAACAGTAAAAAAAAAAATTTGGCACTTTGGGCAAATTTTTCTCTAAAAAAGTACATAAAATCTTTATTTTTACGTTGCATATTCTGTTCTCATACCTCCTAACATGGAATTCTTGTGTTGATAGAAGCAGGAGGCTCAGAGCTGTGTCTTGGTAGTCTGTGGGTGTGGTCTGTATAATCTGAGGGTGGAGTCTGGGCAGTTCTACAGGGAGTGCAGAATTATTAGGCAAATAAGTATTTTGACCACATCATCCTCTTTATGCATGTTGTCTTACTCCAAGCTGTATAGGCTCGAAAGCCTACTACCAATTAAGCATATTAGGTGATGTGCATCTCTGTAATGAGAAGGGGTGTGGTCTAATGACATCAACACCCTATATCAGGTGTGCATAATTATTAGGCAACTTCCTTTCCATTGGCAAAATGGGTCAAAAGAAGGACTTGACAGGCTCAGAAAAGTCAAAAATAGTGAGATATCTTGCAGAGGGATGCAGCACTCTTAAAATTGCAAAGCTTCTGAAGCGTGATCATCGAACAATCAAGCGTTTCATTCAAAATAGTCAACAGGGTCGCAAGAAGCATGTGGAAATACCAAGGCGCAAAATAACTGCCCATGAACTGAGAAAAGTCAAGCGTGCAGCTGCCAAGATGCCACTTGCCACCAGTTTGGCCATATTTCAGAGCTGCAACATCACTGGAGTGCCCAAAAGCACAAGGTGTGCAATACTCAGAGACATGGCCAAGGTAAGAAAGGCTGAAAGACGACCACCACTGAACAAGACACACAAGCTGAAACGTCAAGACTGGGCCAAGAAATATCTCAAGACTGATTTTTCTAAGGTTTTATGGACTGATAAAATGAGAGTGAGTCTTGATGGGCCAGATGGATGGGCCCATGGCTGGATTGGTAAAGGGCCGAGAGCTCCAGTCCGACTCAGACGCCAGCAAGGTGGAGGTGGAGTACTGGTTTGGGCTGGTATCATCAAAGATGAGCTTGTGGGGCCTTTTCGGGTTGAGGATGGAGTCAAGCTCAACTCCCAGTCCTACTGCCAGTTTCTGGAAGACACCTTCTTCAAGCAGTGGTACAGGAAGAAGTCTGCATCCTTCAAGAAAACATGATTTTCATGCAGGACAATGCTCCATCACACGCGTCCAAGTACTCCACAGCGTGGCTGGCAAGAAAGGGTATAAAAGAAGAAAATCTAATGACATGGCCTCCTTGTTCACCTGATCTGAACCCCATTGAGAACCTGTGGTCCATCATCAAATGTGAGATTTACAAGGAGGGAAATCAGTACACCTCTCTGAAAAGTGTCTGGGAGGCTGTGGTTGCTGCTGCACGCAATGTTGATGGTGAACAGATCAAAACACTGACAGAATCCATGGATGGCAGGCTTTTGAGTGTCCTTGCAAAGAAAGGTGGCTATATTGGTCACTGATTTGTTTTTGTTTTGTTTTTGAATGTCAGAAATGTATATTTGTGAATGTTGAGATGTTATATTGGTTTCACTGGTAAAAATAAATAATTGAAATGGGTATATATTTGTTTTTGTTAAGTTGCCTAATAATTATGCACAGTAATAGTCACCTGCACACACAGATATCCCCCTAAAATAGCTAAAACTAAAAACAAACTAAAAACTACTTCCAAAAATATTCAGCTTTGATATTAATGAGTTTTTTGGGTTCATTGAGAAGATGGTTGTTGTTCAATAATAAAATTAATCCTCAAAAATACAACTTGCCTAATAATTCTGCACTCCCTGTAGAGTTTGAGGTATTGGGGATGTAATCAGATAAAAAGAGTACAGGACACTGAACCATTTCTCTCATCCATGAATGTTTAGTAAAATGGCGGAAAGTTGGGAGCTTCAAATTCAGCTTTTTCTTCAAAATGTTTAAACTTAGTTCAAATGTATAGGAATTTTATAGCAAGTATTTATTGTAATATACTTTCCAATAGATTATTTAGGGGAATTTGTATTAATAATACAAAAGTGTGCTATTTAAGTGCCATTTCAGTGATGTTAAACATTCCAACTGGATGACTTGATAACCACTAACCATTACCATGGCTTTTAGAGGGACATGGAAGTCAAAAGTAAACTCATGTTTCAGATAAAGGGTTCAGTTTTAAGAAATTTTTCAGTTTACTTTTGTTATCAAATTTACTTTGTTCTATGGGTATACTTTGTTGAAAAGCATACTTAGGTAGATTTAGGAGCAGTAGTGCACCACTGGAAGCAAGATGGTGGTTGGTGGCTACACATTTGTGTCTTGTCATTGACCGGAGGCATTCAGCTAGGTCTAGGTCACTTCACTGTGAAAGGCTAGTGGAATGTTAAAAGAAGCATCACCACCTACAGTGAAGGTGTAATATAAAATATACCTTTAGACATTATTGAATGGTGATACCATTTACATATGTCAACCAAAACTCAGCCTCTTTTGTTGCAATAAAATAGAGAAACTGGGACATTAATAATTAACCTATATGACCTTGGGTATTGTGGCTATATTCTTATTGTGTAAAAGACTGTATTATATTTTAAAATACTATATTATGTATTTAATGTAAGCTAGTTAAATAAACATGTTTCTAACTTTTAGCTTGCTCTTTTTTTTTTAGGAACAAGATTTCATGTACGAGATATTAATTTCCTATAGTTTGTAATGCTGAAATAAAATATCCACCAATATCTGCCCATTTAGGCATACCTGTCAGTGGAGAGATTAACAATTGTAAAAAAATATATACTGTAGTTAAAGTGAAACTTAGTTTACATATCTATTATTTGAACATTTACAAAATAGAAAATATTTTTACCTTTAGTGAACCCACGTTCTATGTTGCGTAAATATGCCTTGAAAAGATGCCCCTCCACACTACTGACATCTGCATTTACTGGTGATGTGCGGATTGTTCAACAGGCAGTGAGCAATATTTCTTCCTATTACCTAGATTACGAGTTTTGTGTTCATGTTTTAATGCTGAAAAAATGGCCATTTCAGCGTTAAAACAGTACCGCAGCCATTACAAGTCTTGTCGGAATAGCTGTACTGCAAACCAGCCTGTACCGCAACGTCAGTCCCACACACTTAAAAATGGCGTTTTCTCATGGAACTTCCATAGCGATGCCATTACAAGTTTTGCGGTGAGGCTAAAAAGCTTGTATTGCAGCCTATACCGACAAGATCCGTTCTGCAATCTAAAAGCAGTAGTTATCAGTTTTACGCTACAAAACTGTAACATAAAACTCATAACTAAAATGCTACAAAGTACACTAAACACCCATAAACTACCTATTAACCCCTAAACAGAGGCCCTCCTGCATCGCAAATACTTTATTAAATTTATAAACCCCTAATCTGCCGCTCCCGACATCGCCAACACTAAAATGAATTATTAAACCTTATTCCGCCACTCCCCGACATGGTCACCACTATAATAAAGTTATTAACCTCTAAACCGCCACCCTCCTGCATCTCAAACACTATTTAAATATTATTAGCCCCTAATCTGCCGTCCGCCCACATCCCCCCACTGTACTAAATTAATTAAGCCCTACACCGCCGCCACTATAATAAACCTATTAACCCCTAAACCGCAAGCCCCCCACAACTAAATATACTAAAGTAAACTATTAAACTCTAAACCGAAAGCCCCCCACATACTAATAAACTAAATTAAACTAGTAGCCCCTAACCGTAACCCTAAACCTAACCCTAACACCCCCTAACTTATAATGACAAAACAAATAGTCCCAAAAAAGTATGTATATTTATAAAAAATGATACACTTTATTCGTAATCCATTTAAAACAGCATAGAAAAAGAAAAAGATTGGTCTTACAATTATTAACTAAATAATACCTAATTAAAACGAAATACATACTTACCTGTGAAATAAAAACTAATAATATAACTAATAATATAACTAATAGTTATATTGTAGCTAGCTTAGGTTTTATTTTTATTTCACAGGCAAGTTTGTATTTATTTTAACTAGGTAGACGAGTTAGTAAATAGTTATTAACTATTAACTAACTACCTAGTTAAAATAAATTCAAACTTACCTGTGAAATAAACCTAAGCTGCCTTAAACTAAAACCTAACATTACAAAAAATAAAAAACACTAAAATTACAAAAAATTTAAAACCTACCATTACAAAATATAACAAACTAAATTATACAAAACAATAAAAATATTTCCTATTCTAATACCCTTAAAAAAAGAAAATACCACCCCAAAATAAAAAAAAAAACCTAATCTATAATAAACTACCAAGAGCCCATAAAAGGGCCTTTTGTAGGGCATTGCCGTAAAGTTAACAGCTCTTTTGCTACAAAACAAACACCCCCTAACAGTATACAACCCCCACCCCCAAACCCACAAAATAAAAATAAAGTAAAACCTAATCTACCCATTGCCCTGAAAAGGGCATTTGTATGTCCATTGCCCTTAAACGGGCATTTAGCTCTTTTGCTGCCCAAGCCCTAATCTACAACTAATAACTCACCCCAAAATGAAAAAAAATACATTACCCAAAAATTTTTTATCAAAAATAATAAAAAATATTACTATTCTCATACCCATTTTTAAAAAAAACACCCCAATATAAAAAAAACTAATCTAGAATAAACTACCAATAGCCCTTATAAGGGCCTTTTGTAGGGCATTACCCTAAAGTTAAACAGCTCTTTTACCTGAAAAAAAATAATTACAAAGACCCACTAACATTACAACCCCCCCCCAAACCCACAAAATAAAAAAAACTATCTAAAAAAACGTAATCTACCCATTGCCCTGAAAAGGGTATTTGTATGGGAATTGCCCTTAAAAGGACATTTTTTTATTTATTTTTTTGTTTCAAAACATTTTTATTAGTTTTTCAAAAATAATACAACATCAATACAACGCATAACATTTTGTTCCTTTTATGCAATGTTACATAAAATGTGTTCTTTTGAGAGTATATGCATAACAATCATCAGCCATGATATAGTCCAGGTGTTGTCTAGGTCAACACTTGTATGCATAGTATTCTAATATAAACAGTTGCATATTGTTTACTATTTCTATCTATCTGCTCAATTCTAGTGCTATAAGTGCACTACTTTCGAGTGTAATTCAATTTTTATTGACACATATGGATCCACTCCTATAGGCTGGTTAAAGAAATAAAGACTCATAATAGAGAGAAAGAGTGAGAGAGAGAGAAAAAAAGGGGGGATTAATTGGGGGGGTCAGAGGGAGGGAAGAAAATTATCAGATATGCATGTTAAGGTAAGACAATATAATATAAACCGGACATAACCATCTCACATCTCAACATCCCCTTAAAAGGACATATAGCTCTTTGCTGTCCAAACCCTAATCTTAAAAAAAAACACCCAAAAAAACCTTAACAAACCTAACACTAATCCCCAATTATCCACTTACAGTTTTTGAAGTCCCGCTTGAACGATCTTCATCCAGGCGGCAAGAAGTCTTCATCCAGACGGCATCTTCTATCTTCATCCCGGCGGCGAAGTCCTCATCCAGGCGGCGAGAAGTCTTCATCCAGTCGGCCTCTTCAATCTTCATCCAGGTGGCATCTTCTATCTTGATCCTGGTCGCATGGAGCGGGTCCATCCTGAAGACATCCGGTGCGGAGCATCCTCTTCATACGGTTGCCGCCGTACACTGAATCTTCAATGCAAGGGTGCTGTTTCAAATTGGTGTCCCTTGCATTCTTATTAACTGAAATATTTGAATCAGCCTATAGGAATTAGAGCTGCTAAAATCCTATTGGCTGCTCAAATCAGCCAATAGGATTTAAGCAGCTCTCATTCTATTGGATGATTAATAGAAGATAAAGATAGAAGAGGCAGTCTGGATGAAAACTTCTCGCCACCTGGATGAAGATAGAGGCCACCTGACTTAAGACTTCTCGCCGCCTGGATGAAGATCGTTCAAGAGGGACTTCAAAAACTGTAAGTGGATTGTCTGGGGTTAGTGTTAGGGTTTTTTTAAGGTTTTTTTTGGGTGTTTTTTTTTTAAGATTAGGGTTTGGGCAGAAAAAGAGTTAAATGCCCTTTTAAGGTCAGTGCCCATACAAATGCCCTTTTAAGGGCTATTGGTAGTTTATTTTAGATTAGGTTTTTTATTTTGGTGTGTTTTTTATGGGTATTAGATTAGGAATAATTTTTATTATTTTTGATAATTTGATATTTTGTGTAATATATTTTTTTCTTTTTGGGGTGGGTTTTTAGCCATTTTCAGGACAATGGGTAGATTAGGTTTTACTTTATTTTTATTTTGTAGGTTTGGGCGCTGGGAGTTGTATACTGTTAGGGGGTGTTTGTTTTGTTTTGTAGCAAAAGAGCTGTTAACTTTAGGTCAATGCCCTACACAAGGCCATTTTAAGGGCCCCAAAAGGCCCTTTTAAGGGACCTTGGTAGTTTATCATAGATTAGGGTTTTTTTATTTTGGGGTGTTTTTTTTAAAGGGTATTAGAATAGGAATAATTTGTATTGTTTTGTATAATTTTCTTTGTTATTTTTTTATTTTTTGTAATTTTAGTGTGTGTTTTTTTGTAATGTTAGATTTTAGTGTAAGGCAGCTTAGGTTTTATTTCACAGGTAAGTTTTTATTTATTTTAACTAGGTAGTTAGTAAATCGTTAATAACTATTTACTAACTAGTCTACCTAGTTAAACTAAATCTAAAGTTACCTGTGAAATAAAACTAGTTATATTGTAGCTAGCTTAGGTTTTATTTCACAGGTATGTATTTAGTTTTAAATAGGTATTATTTAGTTAATAATTGTAACTTTAATTTAGCTCTATTTGAATTATGTTAAAGTTAGGGGGTGTTAGGGTTAGGTTTAGGGGTTAATATAGTTTAATTTTGGTTGTTGCGATGTAAAGGGCTGGTGGTTTAGGCGTTAATAGGTTTATTTAGTGGTAGTGATATAGGAGGCCAGAGGTTTAGGGGCTAATACCTTAATTTTGTGGCGGCGATGTCGAGGAGCGGCGAAATAGGGGTTAATAACTAATGTAGTGGTGGTGATGTTGGGAGCGGCATATTAGGGGTTAATAACTTTATTTAGGTGGCAGCGATATCGAGAGCGGCAGATTAGGACTTAATAACATTATGTAGATGGCCGCGATGTTGGGGGCTGCAGATTAGGGGTGTTTAGACTCAGGGTTTATGTTAGGGTGTTAGGTTTAAACGTTATTTTTATTTTCCACATAGATATCAATGGGGCTGCGTTACAGAGCTTTTCATTCTGCGATAACAGGTGTTAGACTTTTTTCTGACCCACTCTCCCCATTGATGTCTACGGCAAAAGCGTGCATGAGCATGTCAAAACAGCACTTGTATTTTGTGCGGTATGGAACTTAAAAGCACCATATCACACGCACAATGCGGCTGTTTCAAAATTTGTAATGGCTGCGCTATAGAGGGTTAAATAACGCAACTTTTGTTACGTTTGTTAATTTACCTATAGCGCGCATAACTCGTAATCTATGTGTATGTTAGGCACATCACCACTCGTCTGAACAGTAAGGGTCAGCCCACTTCTTTAGAACATTTCGCCAGGGCGGACGGATTGCAAGACTGGCAAGAATGAGATGTGCATTTCTCACGGATCTGACGATCCTTTTAAAATCAAGGACTAAGTATGAACCAGAATGAAAATCTACTGTAGCCAGGTATTTACCTAAATCTTAAATTTTAGTGTGTTTTTTTACCATCCATCTATACTAGTCTGCTGGTAATTAAGGCATTTCCTTTCACTGTATTTGTCACAAACAACATTTCTAATACACTTTCAGCAAACTTATATACAAATGAGCATTAACCCTGCTATTCTAGGACTACAGATCATGAGCTATTTTCTATTGATATTTATGAAAATATGAGTAAATCTTATGATCTACATTGTTTTTATTGTTTTGTTTTTAGTTTTTTAGTTAGCATACTTTTCTATTGTGCGTCAAGGGAAATTTAAATAAAGGGCATAATTCTGAAAAAGCTCCTCCTTCAGGCAGTGTTATCTAAATTGAGCTAACACTACTACAAGGTGTCTCACTTTGTCCTTAAAGTGACATGAAACCCTTTTTTTTGTGTTTAACCCCTTAATGACCACAGCACTTTTCCATTTTCTGTCCGTTTGGGACCAAGGCTATTTTTACATTTCTGCGGTGTTTGTGTTTAGCTGTAATTTTCCTCTTACTCATTTACTGTACCCACACATATTATATACCGTTTTTCTCGCCATTAAATGGACTTTCTAAAGATACCATTATTTTCATCATATCTTATAATTTACTATAAAAAAATTATAAAATATGAGGAAAAAATTGAAAAAAACACACTTTTTCTAACTATGACCCCCAAAATCTGTTACACATCTACAACTACCAAAAAACACCCGTGCTAAATAGTTTCTAAATTTTGTCCTGAGTTTAGAAATACCCAATGTTTACATGTTCTTTGCTTTTTTTGTAAGTTATAGGGCCATAAATACAAGTAGCACTTTGCTATTTCCAAACCATTATTTTTCAAAATTAGCGCTAGTTACATTAGAACACTCATATCTTTCAGGAATCTCTGAATATCCATTGACATGTATATATTTTTTTTTAGTAGACATCCCAAAGTATTCATCTAGGCCCATTTTGGTATATTTCATGCCACCATTTCACCGCCAAATGCGATTAAATACAAAAAATCGTTCACTTTTTTACTAATTTTTTCACAAACTTTTGGTTTCTCACTGAAATTATTTACAAACAGCTTGTGTAATTATGGCTTAAATGGTTGTAAATGCTTCTATGGGATCCCCTTTGTTCAGAAATAGCAGACATATATGGCTTTGGCGTTGCTTTTTGGTAATTAGAAGGCCGCCAAATGCCGCTGCATTATGCCCAGCAGTGAAGGGGTTAATTATGAAGCATGTAGGGAGCTTTTAGGGATAATTTTAGCTTTAGTGTAGTGTAGTAGACAACCCCAAGTATTGATCTAGGCACATTTTGGTATATTTCATGCCACCATTTCACCGCCAAATGCGATCAAATTAAAAAAAACGTTAAATTTTTCACAATTTTAGGTTTCTCACTGAAATTATTTACAAACAGCTTATGCAATTATGGCACAAATGGTTGTAAATGCTTCTCTGGGATCCCCTTTGTTCAGAAATAGCAGACATATATGGCTTTGGCGTTGCTTTTTGGTAATTAGAAGGCCGCCAAATGCCGCTGCATTTCACACGTGTATTATGGCTAGCAGTGAAGGGGTTAATTATGTAGCTTGTAGGGAGCTTGCAGGGTTAATTTTAGCTTTAGTGTAGAGCTCAGCCTCCCACCTGAAACATGAGACCCCCTGATCCCTCCCAAACAGCTCTCTTCCCTCCCCCACCCCACAATTGTCCCCGCCATCTTAAGTACTGGCAGAAACTCTGCCAGTACTAAAATAAAAGCTATATTTGGGCTTTTTGTGTGTGTTTTTTAGCATATTTACATATGCTGCTGTGTAGGATCCCCCTTAGCTCCCAGCCTCACTGATCCCCCACCAAACAGCTCTCTAACCCTCCCCCTCTGCCTTAATGGGCGCCATCTTGGGTACTGGCAGCTGTCTGCCAGTACCCAGTTTAGTAAAAAAATGTGCCTTTTTATTAAAAAAAATGCCCTTTTCTGTAGTGTAAACTGGAAACTATAAAAAATCATATATGCACTCTCTGCATCATGAAAGGTTTTTTTTTACCCTTCAGTTCTCACTGATTTATTTCACCAATTATATGTTGGTTAAGTTTGCACAAAATTCAAAGATACTTAAAACTAAACTGATAGAAAAAATTGTTATGATTATTATTTTTATTATTATTATAGATACTGCAAATAAATTACATATAGATATTCTATAGATTATTTAGAATTTTTTAAAGTATCTATAATATTTTTTAATAGTTATTAATATTTTTTTTATATTTTTTATTTAATATTTAAAGAATGCGCCTTAAGATAAGCACATTTTCATGTGCGCTAACCTGACACCGTGTTAGCCCTAATGGGCGAAACACAAATCTCCTTACACATATTTTACATTCCTGTGTTCTTTAAGAATGGAGCGTAGGGTCTCACTTGAGTAAAATCCAAACTTTATTAATCCACACTGATTAAAAGGAGAAGTTCACAGCACACATACATGTGGACAGGGCCACCACTAGAAATGTTGGGACCCCTTACTTAACCATTGATCAGGACCCCCCCCCCCCCCGTTTGACATGTGCACGTTTTGACCAAGGGACTAAAACGTATATGCACTATATTCTTAAGTGTAGTCAAACTTGGAAATGTTGTAAAGGTAGTAACACACAAACACAGAAACACACAGACACACTCATACACTGAAACACACACTCACACATAAGGATTCACATATAGACACTCTAGCAGACACGCAAAGAAACACACAAACACACTCAGACACAGACACCCAAACAGACACTCAGCACTTGTTTACATTGACCTGACAAGTAATGAGGTAGACTACAGTTTTGTCAAAAAAAGGAGATTTACAAAACAAAATATGGAGTTCTGATTATCTTTTTTGTCAAGGAAGATGCCAACTAAATGATGACAACAGCATGCAGTGGCTGAAAGTAAGGGCCCTGAACTGCCTAAACAATAATTTACAAGTTAAATTGTGGATTGGTGACTTCTGGAAAGGTTTCATTAGTCTCAAAGTCTGTAGAAAGATTTGAATAATCAGTAGTAAGGTCAAAATGTCCTAAAAAGGAACAAAGGACACACATATACACAAATTTGCACATACACCCAAAGAAACACTGACAGAGACAGCCTCAGAAAACACACAAAGACATACACACACACACATAGAGACACCCACAGAAAGCACACAAAGACATATACACACAGAAAGAAAACCACATAAAACGCACAAAGACATATATACACACACACACCCTCACTGAGACATCCACAGAAAACATGCAAAGACATACACACACTCTCACAGAGACACCCACAGAAAATGCACAGACATACACACACCCTCACAGAGACACCCACAGAAAACACACATACATGAGCACACACCCTCACAGAGACATCCACAGAAAACACAGACATACATATATACACACACCCACCCTCACAGAGACATCCATAGAAAAAGCACAAAGACATACACGCACACACACTCACAGACATCCACAGAAAATGCACAAAGACATACACACCCACCCACAGAAAGAAAATACATACACACTCACAGACACCCACAGAAACACTCACAGAAGGTAAAATGGCTGCACATTGCATCCCCTAAATCAACAGTGCGTGACATGCATGATAAAAAAAATTGCAGAAATGTACTTTTGAAAGGTTGACATATGTTTGTTTTTTTATCCCTACTTTCCCCAACCAAGAGCACCACTTCAACTATGGTGTACAAATGTTCCCATCTGTCAGCTGTACTTATGGATTTTGAAAATGCTGTACTCTCTATGGTCTTGGTGGAACCATAAGCTGTGGTACTCAGTCTCATACCATTAGATATGGTTAAATGCAGGATTTAGGCTTGTCTGTATGTATTTCAAAATTAAGTCAGCTGTAGTGTAAACTGAACAGTGTTACGTTAATATGTCTCATTTCAAACACTGAGCAATCTTGTCTGAGAGTATAACATTTTATGCAGATATAGAAATCTAGATAAAATGCCTGCTGCATATTGCTAAAAAAATGTGTTTTTATTGACCCCTGGCCCCACCATACAACTACTACCACACTGAAGTTACAATCCGAAATTGCACAAAGAAATAAACAGTTACTAAGTAAGTCCTACCTCCTCTGCAGATGAAAGTGATCTGCTGTCTGACTCAGGCACACACTGTACAAACTTAAGTGCCAAGTCTGTCACACTGTGCATAGTGGTTTAGTGCACACTCAGAAATCCTCTCAAATGCGAATGCTTTACGCCTTGTAATAACAATTCCCCTGCTCAATTGCAATCTGCTGTAGTACCCTCTGGTGGCTGCCAATTTTTTTTTTAAATAATAGTTGTTCTTGCCTCATGGGGCCCCCCGGCCCTTTGGGCCCAACAGGAGTCATCCCTGTCACCCCCTGATGGCGGCCCTGCATGTGGAGCGCAGCACAACCGGCTTACATGTTTTGGTTTACAGCCATATTCATAGCCATAGAATAAAAATGTTATATATATATATATATATATATATATATATATATATAATAATGTTCATGTAAGATCAATATCTATACTTATTTATCTATAGGAATAGATATATAGGTAGAGGTATATACATATATATATATATATATATATATAAATAAATATGTATTTACAATAAAAATAACATATTCCTGTATGTGATGAACATTGAAATGTGAAATATTAATAACTCCTGTCGGGTTAGCGCACAAGCGCTAAATGATAGGTTTCTTTCTTTTACGCTCTCCGTTGAAGTTTATGGGGCGAATGCTTTAGCGGGGTCATGATCTTCAAGTAAGCTTTTTAATTTAAACTTGTAAAACACGTGCAAAAAGTTTAAGCTCAAGCCCAGCTCTATATACCATGCCACTTGTGATCTAGCCCTTACTTTATTTCACTGATATTTTACTACAATATTTCATTTCAGAACTGTCCTTTAGAAATAATCGATATTCTCTTCACTATAAGTGGTTCTCAGTTTGATAGATGTTTTATCAAATGGTCAGCAGTTGCCTGTTACTTCAATGCTGTAAAGTGGAAGCTTTTTTAGGACAGGATGTAGAGACAATTAAATAAAAAAATCCCCAATACCTCTTGAGATCTTAAATTCAGGAAATAAATATTGTTTTTACTTTTTTTTCACTCTCTCAAGTAGCACAGAACTATCACCTGAAAAGAGAAGATTCTTCCACTTAATTGTTTTCTAAGCTAATGCATCATGGTAGCTTCTATGGTGATATGTCTGAGTGATTTACTCCTTTTAAATCATCTTCACAAGTGATACCATCCGAAATGTAATTGTCTTTTTTTTTCTGCTTGTCAATGAAGCTTTAGCACAGCTTAATTCATTGATAGACAGAGTGATTTGTCAGTTATTCCCAAATAAGACAATGCAGGCCTTTCTCAAATATATATACTAATGTATTTGTCAATTCACTATGTTCTATATTGAAGGACAATCCGTCCTCATTTGGTTTATATTACTTATGTGAAGAAATTAATTGAAAAGCATGGACTCCAAAACAGTGCTTAACCTACTCTGGAGATCAGTCATGCATGGACAAGTGGATTCTGAAAAGAGAATAACCCATTCCTTTGCCCATATTCTCACTTATTTCTGCAATTCACTTAGAATGCCAGTAAAAGTGTACGCTTCCAAATGACAGCAGTGCCATCTATTGAACTGCAAGAAAGATGCTGATGGTTACAATATTGCTGGTAATTGCTTTTCTTATTGCTAACTCTCATGGTACCCTACCCTTTATTTGCCATAATAATCTTAATTATTGCAAACTTTTACTATATTGCTATTTTGAAATTGCATCTGAGAATAGCTGGCAATATCAAAACATGTGTCTCTCTTAAAGCTGTGCTCATATTTGCTCCAAAGCTGAATGTCTTTTGTCAGTTGGCATTGTAAAAACAAAATCCCTATGATATGTAACGTTGTATGCACATTGTTTTTCTTTCTTTTGCCACTGCATGGTATTTATAATATAAACAGAATGTAAAATGAAGTGAAATTGCTAGATTTGCTTAGCAGGAGCTTATGCAATGCAGTCATAATGGTATTATAGTTTTTTTTGGATTTGATTTTAATTTTTTTAAAATCCATAAAGTGGTGTGTGTTAAAATGTTTTCTTGTAGATTTATAACTCTCTACACCAAAAAGAGCTGTGGCAGTTGTCATGTTAAGTATTAGTTGGATCTGAAAGTGCACGATTGATTCTGCTGTATAAATTTTGATTTAAATTAAAACAACTTGCACATTTTAACAAGTTAATATGCTGCTCTTCTCATTTGTATGTTTGACCTAAAGGGACATTGCACAAAAAAATCTCACAAGTTAAACAATTATTATTACTATACTTCAGTATTGATAATACTCCATTATTGTTAAAAGTCGTATCGTTTTCATTTAAAGGGATATGTTACCCATATGCTAAATGATTAGAAAGTGATGCAGCATATCTGTAAAAAAGCTGACTAGAAAATATAATAAACTAATATGCCTTACCCATTCACAAACCTGGCTCTCCTAGTTCCAACTGTGAAATTTTATACTCACCCTGGACAGAAGTATATGGTCAGACCACAAACATTTTTTTTTAATCTTTATGTTCTAAATAAATATAAACCCCAGGTACTATCTCTATTTTCTACCTGATTTCTCTGCACCAACTAGATGGCACCTTAACCCTGTCCATCTTCGCTCCATCTATCCTTTGGCTCCAAACAATTACTTGAGTGGATGTGGAAAGGAGTGATCACTTAGACTTTTCTGGTGGGATTGTGGAATAAGCAAACCCTAAGTCCAAGTGATCAATTTTGAAGCATGTACTTTGCTGCTCTTTCTCCTGAACTTTCCTTCTCCACTGATATGAATATAAGCTTGCTAAATTTTAAATTATGCTGAGCTGCGACTATCGTCTTAGCCATCACTATTGGAAGGGGACAACCTCTCCCTTAGCCCCAGAATGGAAATCTTAGCAGAACACACGCTCTTGTGTGAGAAATATTCTTATGATAAAGCAGGATAGTTGGAGTTCTTTTTGAACTTGGAGATTTATTGGAACATTGCAGCAGCCTAGACTGTTGACATACCCATCCTGTGTTTATTATAGATCATACCTTCAGGTTTGGTCAAGAGCAGCCTCATCATCTGACTCCTAACATTCTTATACTAGGCTGTTCTTTAAATCTATTCTTAATATCTATTATTATGTCTGCTCCTCTTTTGGAACTAGTGATTGCATAGTGTGGTGTTTTCCTTTATATGTTATATCACTAAGTTGCCTTTCATTAAAGGGACATGAAACCCAATTTTTTTCTTTCATGATTTAGAAAGAGCATACAATTATAAACAACTTTCTAATTTACTTCTATTATCTAATTTGCTTCATTCTCTTGGTATTCTTTGCTGAAAAGCATATCTAGATATTCTTAGTAGCTGCTGATTGGTAGCTGCACATAGATGCCTCCTGTGATTGGTTCACCGTGTGCATTGCTATTTCTTCATTAAAGTATATCTAAAGAATGAAGCAAATTAGGTAATAGAAGTAAATTGGAATGTTGTTTAAAATTGTATTCTCTACCTTAATCGTGAAAGAAAATGTTTGAGTATAGTGTCCCTTTAAAGGGACAGTCAACACCAGAATTTTTGTTGTTTAAAAAGAAAGATAATCCCTTTATTACCCATTCCCCCAGTTTTGCATAACCAACACAGTTATATTAATAAACGTTTTACCTCTGTGATTACCTTGTATCTAAGCCTCTGCAAACTGCCCCCTTATTTCAGTTCTTTTGACAGACTTGCATTTTAGCCAATCAGTGCTCACTCCAGGGTAACTTCACGTGCATGCGCTCAATGTTCATATGAAACACATGAACTAATGCCCTCTAGTGGTCAAAATGCATTCAGATTAGAGGCAGTCTTCAAGGTCTAAGAAATTAGCATATGAACCTCCTAGGTTTAGTTTTAAACTAAGAATACCAAGAGAACAAAGCAAAATTGGTGATAAAAGTAAATTGGAAAGTTGTTTAAAATGACATTTCATATTTAAATCATTAAAGTTTTTTTGGGACTTGACTGTCCCTTTAAGCAATTGCTTTGTATTATCACCCCCCCCCCCCCCGCCTTCCCCTTTTCCTCCTCTCCAGCAAATGCTACACTATTTATTTTTTAAATAAAAATTTTTTATCCTTGATTTATTTTTGTTATAAACTAAAAAATAAGTGTCACTGAAGAAAAGAAAATATCACACAAACTTCTATATGTAAAAAAAACACACTTAAATCTCCCCCATGTCACACCTTATCCCATCTACTGAACATCTATGACCCTACCTCTGCCTATCAACATTACACCCACTAGGCAGCCATGACTCTGATCATGGATCTCCTTGTCTCATTCTAACTTGGATCTAAGAAATTGTGTGAGGTATGTATTACCCAGTAAAGTAGAAGTCAGTACAAATCATTTTGTGAATAAAATAACAGAAGTCATGAAGTGGTGACTTTATTGTCCCTTATAGAAAGCTATGGAATCAATTTGTTACTATCATAATAATTTGTAAGTTCTTTATACAAATCATTATCATTTTTTAGGTACTGATTTTAGTTTTCCAAACTGATATAACTTTATCAACAACAGACTAACATACAATTGTAAAAAGGGCTTTTTTAAAAATATTTTTATGGCGAATTAAAGTCATCATTTTACAGTTTGTCCAGTATGCACTCTACTACAAACATGTATAATATCTTTTGTGTTCTGCAATACATTGTGTAACCTCTTCCAAGCACTAACATTCAACTATCTTTATCACATTTTCAAGTTAACGCAAAACTACCAGCTATGCAATATTAAAATGAAACCATTTAGAACCCAGTGCTTTAACATAGAAAGCTTTATTCCGATTATGTCCTAGAAATGAAAATGCATTAACAATATCTATGGTTCCGTAATGATTCACACACATACCCACACTCTTGCTATGAATATAGGAGTGTTTGTGTGTGTATATGACGACCTGTGTCTCTTCTCTCCTCCCTCTCCCCAACTATCTCACTTTAAACTATTATCTAAGATTATATGTGACAAGTTATCATTTATATGAGAAACATATTACTGCTTTTTGAGATATGCTAAGATTCTTTTGCCTAGATTACGAGTTTTGCGTTAACAGGGGTGCGTTGCTTACAAGCCTTTTTTTTTTAACGCTACCTTAAGACAGCACTGGTATTACAGGTTTTTTAAAACCTGGCGTTAGCCGCAAAAAGGTGAGCGTAGAGCAAAATGTAGCTTTACATCTCACCTCAATACCAGCATTGCTTACGGTAGCGGTAAGCTGGCTAAACGTGCTCGTGCACAATTTCCACATAGGAAACAATGGGGCTGAGCCGGCTGAAAAAAAACCTAACACCTGCAAAAAAGCAGCGTTCAACTCCTAACGCAGTCCCATTGATTCCTATAGGGAAAGGAATTTTATGTCTACACCTAACACCCTAACATGAACCCCGAGTCTAAACACCCCTAATCTTACACTTATTAACCCCTAATCTGCCGTCCCCGACATCATCACCACCTGCATTATATTATTAACCCCTAATCTGCCGCTCCGGACACCACCGCCACCTACATTATCCCTATGAACCCCTAATCTGCTGCCCCCAACATCGCCGAACCCTACATTATATTTATTAACCCCTAATCTGCCCCCCCAACGTCACCGCAACCTACCTACACTTATTAACCCCTAATCAGCTGCCGCCAACGTCGCCACCACTATAATAAAGTTATTAACCCCTAAACCTAAGTCTAAGCCTAACCCTAACACTCCCTAACTTAAATATAATTTAAATAAATCTAAATAAAATAAATTATTCGTATTTAAAACTAAATACTTACCTATAAAATAAACCCTAAGCTAGCTACAATATAACTAATAGTTACATTGTAGCTAGCCTAGGATTTATATTTATTTTACAGGCAACTTTGTATTTATTTTAACTAGGTACAATAGTTATTAAATAGTTATTAACTATTTAATAGCTACCTAGTTAAAATAAGTACAAATTTACCTGTAAAATAAATACTAACCTAAATTACAATTACACCTAACACTACACTATCATTAAATTAATTACATAAACTAACTACAATTAACTACAATTAAATTAAATAAACTAAAGTACGAAAAACAACAAACACGAAATTACAGAAAATAAAAAAATTATTAAAATTTTTTTAAACTAATTACACCTACTCTAATCCCCCTAATAAAATAAAAAAGCCTCCCAAAATAATAAAATTCCCTACCCGATCCAATCAGCCAATAGGATTGAGCTTGCATTCTATTGGCTGTTCCAATCAGTCAATAGAATGCGACCTCAATCCTATTGGCTGATTGGATCAGCCAATAGGATTTTTCCTACCTTAATTCCGACTGGCTGATAGAATTTTATCAGCCAATCGGAATTCAAGGGACGCCATCTTGTATGATGTCATTTAAAGGAACCTTCATTCTTCGCTAGGACTTCATTTGAAGAGGATGCTCCGCGTCGGCTGGATTGAAGATGGACCCGCTCCACTCCGGATGGATGAAGATAGAAGATGCCGTCTGGGTGAAGACTTCTGCCGCTTGGAGGACCTCTTCTGCCCGGATCAGATGAAGACTTCTGCCCCTCTGGAGGTCCACTTGTGCTCGGCTGGGTGAAGATGGCTCAAGGTAGGGTGATCTTCAAGGGGATAGTGTTAGGTTTTTTTAAGGGGGGATTGGGTGGGTTTTAGAGTAGGGTTGGGTGTGTGAGTGGTGGGTTTTATTGTTGGGGGGGGGGTATTTTTTTTTACAGGCAAAAGAGCTGATTACTTTGAGGCAATGCCCCGCAAAAGGCCATTTAAAGGGCTATTTGTAATTTAGTATAGGGTAGGGCGTTTTATTATTTTGGGGGGCTTTTTATTTTATTAGTGATTAGATTAGGTGTAATTAGTTTAAAAAAATTGTAATTATTTTTTATTTTCTGTAATTTAGTGGGGGGGTTTTTGTACTTTAGTTTATTTAATTTAATTGTATTTAATTGTAGGTAGTTTAGGTAATTTATTTAATGATAGTGTAGTGTTAGGTGTAATTGTAACTTTATTTTACAGGTAAATTTGTACTTATTTTAAATAGGTAGTTATTAAATAGTCAATAACTATTTTAATAACTATTGTACCTAGTTATAATAAATAAAAAGTTGCCTATAAAATAAATATAAACCCTAAGATAGCTACAATGTAACAATTAGTTATATTGTAGCTATCTTAGGGTTTATTTTATAGGTAAGTATTTAGTTTTAAATAGGATTCATTTATTTAATTTTAGTAATTTTATTTCGTTCGATTTAAATTATATTTAAGTTAGGGGGGGTTAGACTTAGGGTTAGACTTAGGTTTAGGGGTTAATAAATTTTATATAGTAGCGGCGACGTTGGGGGCGGCAGATTAAGGGTTAATAAATGTAGATAGGTGTCGGCGATGTTAGGGATGGCAGATTAGGGGTTAATAAAATTTAACTAGTGTTTGCGAGGCGGGAGTGTGGCGGTTTAGGGGTTAATATATTTATTACAGTGGCAGCGATGTCCGGTCGGCAGATTAGGGGTTAAAAAGTTTATTTAAGTATTTGCGATGTGGGGGGCTTGGTTTAGGGGTTAATTGGTAGTTTATGGGTGTTAGTGTACTTTTTAGCACTGTAGTTAAGAGTTTTATGTTACAGCGTTAGCCCATAAAACTCTTAACTACTGACTTTTAAATGCGGTAGGAGTCTTGACAGGAGAGGGTCTACAGCTCACTTCTTCCAAGACTCGTAATACCGGCGTTAGGCAAGTCCCATTAAAAAGATAGGATACGCAATTGACGTAAGGGGATTTGTGGTAAGCTCGAGTCGCGGAAGAAAAGTGACACCTGTACCTGCAAGACTCGTAATACAAGCGGGCGTTAAAAAGCAGCGTTGGGACCTCTCAACGCTGCTTTTTAAGGCTAACGCAAGACTCGTAATCTAGCCGATTGCGTTAATTGTAAGTTTATTATATCCAATTGTTTTAATACCTGTGTCAACAAATCAACTTTCATCATATATTTCATGGGAAGCTAACTTTTGTAACAACACCATTAGAGACCTTAGTGCAGTCCCAAAAAATTTGGTTAATCCAAATAATTTCGACCGAATATTCAGGGAAATTTGCTCTAAATTACACAAAAGCAGTAGATTTTTTTTTCTGGCAAATGTATTTTTTCTCCCATTTTCCAGCCCCCTGTATGTGACAGACATTAGCCAATCACGGACTATTAAACAATATACCCTGTGAGCTTGTGCACAGTAGGAGCTGGTGTCTCAAAAAGCGAGACTATAAAAAGATTGTGCAAACTTTGATAATGGAAGTAAATTGGAAAAATTATAAAAAATTGTGTGTTCTTTCCAAATTATGAAAGTTTAATTTTGACTCGAGTGTCCCTTTAATTTTACACGGATGTTAATTAAATCTATTTTTTTTATTTCTCAGACTATTCTTCCAGTAAGCACAATTCCATTTACAGAGCAAGCAGGTTCTGCATCAGTTGCCCTAAACACATCAGTCAGCACCATGAGCAACAATCGAAACGCTGCTCTTTAATTTCTCTTTTAGGTCATTGACAAAGATATTTAAAACAAATTAATACAATGCCAAACCCTTAGGCACCCCACTTATCATCTATTTACTACAACTCTTTGTTTCCTATCCTTCGACTAATTAATTATCATGTGCTAATATTTTTAGAAATTCCCAACCCATAATTTTTTACAGCAATCTACCAAGTAGTATTGTATCAAAAGGCTTTCAAAAATCAAAAGTTTCTACTAGAATTAACCATATTTAAGCTCCTACATACTGCCTCATTGAAGCTAATTCAGGGCCAGATAACGAGTGGAGCACAAAATTGCGGTTTCACATGCACGATATTTGTACTCCACTTGTAATACCAGCGCATGCAAATGTGCACTGGTATTATAAGTGCAGATTTGTGCTCACAACTAGGCTCCAAAGATAGCCTCATTCTCATGCTGATAGTCACGGCAGAGAACCTAGGACAACAAACGGGGTAAGTCACGCAGTGATGGCAGCAAAGTTTAAATATATCTGTTTATGAATATATACATACAGTATATATTTATGTGTTTATATGTGTATATACACATATTAACATATATATCTATATATATATATTATGTACAGTATATAAGCATATGCATAAATATATAAAGTGATAACATAGTCCCCATAGACCACAATGTAAAGGCACTTTGCAGTGCTGTTTTTTTTCTAACACCCCACTTGTTATAAAGAAACACTACACTATATTTTGAGGGGCTATTGGGGGACATTTCTTTCATTAACCAGAGGTTTGACCTCTGGTTAATTCACTGAGCGCGTTTTGTGTCCCTTAAGAAACCAGGTAGAGATTGTACCACTGGTTGTAATTGTGCATCAACCCATTCACCTAACCTTACTCCCAGGGAACCATTGCTGAAATAATGGACCATCCTGGGGGATTGGTAACGGATTTATGTACTTTGGGAAGGAATTTGAACAATGGAATTCTAGGGTGTTCTACATAAATAAAGATACAAAATGAAAAAACCCAGTAGATAAAGCATGGCGGCCCCTTCAAAAGGTCTATCCCTGTCCTTAAGAAGTTAAAATACAAAAAGGAAACAAAGGGGAAGCGCCTAAGAAAGTCAGCTATATAAAACAAAAGTATTCAGAGTAGTTAAATCAACTATATATAGAGGCCCATTTATCAAGCTCCGTATGGAGCTTGAGGGCCCGTGTTTCTGGCGAGTCTTCAGACTCGCCAGAAACACAAGTTATGGAGCAGCGCTCTAAAGACCGCTGCTCCATAACCCTGTCAGCCTGCTCTGATGAGGCGGACAGGAATCGCCACAATACAACCCGATCGAGTACGATCAGGTCGATTAACACCTCCCTGCTGGCGGCCGATTGGCCGTGAGTCTGCAGGGGGCAGCGTTGCACCAGTAGCTCTTGTGAGCTGCTGGTGCAATGCTGAATAGGAGAGCGTATTGCTCTCCACATTCAGCAATGTCTGTCGGACCTGATCCACACTGTTGGATCAGGTCCGACAGACATATGATAATTCGGCCTCATAGAGTTGTAATATGATATTACAAATCTATAGTAAAACACATGTGTTAAAAACAATTTCCAGTTTATTAAAATCATATAATATATAACAATCAAAAAATAATATTTAAAGGGACATTAAACACATTGAGATGGTAATATAAAATGATAAATCACAAATATAAAAAGAAGTCTGCAATATACTTTCACTATTTATTTTGTTCCTTTATCCTGTAATTCCATTCTTAAATTGTGAGCTTTTCAGTTCCTGTTATAAATGAAAGTGCAGAACACTGTTATATTCTACACAGACATTGGTTGAGCACTCTAGTGACCTATTTATAACTGTCCCTTATTGGCCACAGCAGAGAAGGTAACCTGAGTTACAACATGGCAGCTTCCATTGTTTTACAGAAACTAAAACTTTACTCTTATTTTGTAAATTTTAAATCAGCTAATGAAACTTTTAAAAATACATCTACATGTTATTCTCAGACTAATCTTTTCTTTGAATGCATTATTCATTCTAGTATTTATTTAGTGTTTGATGTCCCTTTAATAACCACTGTTGGTTCCTAACAATGAAATTTAAAAACAAACTATCCAATGATGGCAATACTAGTCCACTTATAGCTGCCTAAACAAGATTGAAAAAGGCTATTGGAGCTGAAATGCATTAATGGATGGAGTATGTGGAGTTTATACATACCAAAATTGTAACCGCAGCAAAGAGATTTAAATCCGAGCGCTCTGAAGTACTTCTTGAAAACTGACAGCCCAAAAACGGAATAAACAGTTACGTTGACTCTGCCGGTAATCCGCTCTCGCCATTGGCCAAGTCTACTACCACGTGACCAGAGCTCACGAGGACAGCGTTTGTACAGATGAAGGTAGACGCTGTGAGTCTGGGAAGGAGCTACAGTAGGTAAGAGTGGTGAAGAGAAGATTGCTTCGTATTTCGGTGAGTCAAATGGTTCATACCTGGGCTGCACCCGTTTACTTTCAATTTAAAATATGTGCACAAGTTAGCGTGGTCGCCAGTGACGTGCAGTAATAGGAGGCAGGGTAGGCAGTGCCTACCCTGTCCAATGAGGGAAAAAAGATTTGAATTCATATTTATTAAAAAAAAAAAAAAGTGTTTTTTACTTCATTAATATTTTGTCCATGCCCACCCTCACCCCAAGGGTACCCCCCCACCCCCATGGCGATACTCATTATGGTACTGCGCTTTGCGCATGCGCAGTGCAAAAATTCACTATCCATATTCCATTGTTGCGCAATTAGGAGGCAGTGAGCCGGTCCGCTGCCCTCCATTAATTGCGCAACATGGATCTGGAGCTGCGCCACCCACTGGTGACTCTTCGGGCCCTGATACAAGCTCCAATGGAGGCGGTTCTCAAAACCGCCTCCATGATGAGCTTGGTCACTTCAGCCAATCACAGCTTCAGCAGCACTGCGGGGAGGTGTGCCTGCTGGGCTGCTGATTGGCAGGTGTGGGCCATGTGACCATTTTGACATGTCACATTGAGCGCGCTGACAGATCTACTGGCGGGAAGACTCAGTGTCAGTAGTGGAGGGAGCTGCTGAGAGAGTCTTGTGCGTGCGTGCCGCCGACCACTGCTGCCTAGTGCCTACTGCCCCAGTTGTTGTGTGGCTGTCTGGTGGACTAGTGTGGACCAGGACTAGTCACGGAGGAGTTGCTGCCAGTGCCTGCCCACTGCCTGGAGGAGACTGAAGTCAGACTCAGGAGGAGCCGGAGCGGAGGACTGCCTAATAGTGCCAGACCCAGTGCCATTGACTCACTGACTACCCTGGACCTGGAAAACACCGGTAACTGTAAGTACTAGTAGTGATCGAGAGTAAATGCCCTGGGGGGCAGCCTGGCCAGAGTGAGGTGTGTGGCTACTAGTGTAGAATTCATACATGCTGGAGATACACAATGTGTTGGCAGGGCACCAACAACACTGCAACGTTGAGTTCCATCAGGTATACTTTTATATTGGCCATGCTGTGTGTGTGCTCACTACTCAGGGCAGGTCCGGTGCAACTGCAAACTGCTGTCTGCCACACTCTGCATCCATTAACTCCTGCAGTAGTACGAGGAGCCCAATTAGTATACAGCTACAGACAGCGTGTCAGTGACAGAATGATTTGTGAGTAATTTACTTACAATAGTCAGCTAATCATTTTTTTCTAACAACTTAGTAAATCACTCACAAATCATCCTGTCACTGACACGCTGTCTGTAGCTGTATACTAATTGGGCTCCTTGTACTACTGCAGGGGTTAATGGATGCAGAGTGTGGCAGACAGCAGGTGTTTAGACTAAGAGAACATAATCATCTTAATGTAATATTTTGAAAGATCACCTGATCTCCCCCACAGCAGTCATCAGTGAGTGCACGGAATCTTTTTACACTGGTGCTGCTGCAGGAAACATGGGTGGAGCTCAGCTTAGACAAGAGGTAACGCTGGAGTTAGCTGTGAGTGAGTATCAGTAACTCATATATTGTTGTCAGGGCTATAGAGGTCTGAAGCTTCCCACAGTACCTGGTCTGCTCTTTATAGTCTCCCCTCCTCCCTGCTCTCATTTCCCCCATTCCTTCTCAGGGCTGTGTTGTATCTGTCTTCCTGCTGGTAGATATGGCTGCTGTGCAGAGCATGTTTACTGAAGGAAAGTCACATGGAAAGGGGTTTCTGAGGGTAGGGGGTTGGGGATTCCTATTTAAAAATAGATATTTTCTTTACTGAGTCAGCAGCTGCTTGTATTATAGTAATCCTTTAAGACAACTCCAATGCTTCTGTCTAAAAATATGAGGTTGGCTATATGTGTATGTTTTCCCACAGTACTTGTGTTTTTTTTATATAAAGTGACATATTGAGATGTATGGGAGTTGAGAGAATCAGTGTATCTGTGTTTTGTATCTGTATGAGAGTGTGTGTGTGCATCTGTATGAGAGTGTGTGTGCGCATCTGTATGAGAGTTTTTGTGTATCTGTATGAGAGTGTGTGTGCATCTGTATGTATGAGTGTTTGTGTGCATCTGTATGAGTGTTTGTGTGCATCTGTATGAGTGTTTGTGTGCATCTGTATGAGAGTGTGTGTGCATCTGTATGAGAGTGTGTGTGCATCTGTATGAGAGTGTGTGTGCATCTGTATGAGAGTGTGTGTGCATCTGTATGAGAGTGTGTGTGCATCTGTATGAGTGTGTGTGTGCATCTGTATGAGTGTTTGTGTGCATCTGTATGAGTGTTTGTGTGCATCTGTATGAGAGTGTGTGTGCATCTGTATGAGAGTGTGTGTGCATCTGTATGAGTGTGTGTGTGCATCTGTATGAGTGTGTGTGTGCATCTGTATGAGTGTGTGTGTGTGCATCTGTATATATGAGAGTGTGTGTACATCTGTATGAGAATGTGTGTACATCTGTATGAGAGTGTGTGTGCATCTGTATGAGAGTGTGTGTGCATCTGTATGAGAGTGTGTGTGCATCTGTATGAGAGTGTGTGTGCATCTGTATGAGTGTGTGTGTGTGCATCTGTATGAGTGTGTGTGCATCTGTATATATGAGAGTGTGTGTACATCTGTATGAGAGTGTGTGTACATCTGTATGAGAGTGTGTGTGCATCTGTATGAGTGTGTGTGTGTGCGCGCGCATCTGTATGAGTGTGTGTGTGCATCTATATGTATGAGTGTGTGTGTGCATCTGTATATATGAGTGTGTGTACATCTGTATGAGAATGTGTGTACATCTGTATGAGAGTGTGTGTGCATCTGTATGAGAGTGTGTGTGCATCTGTATGAGTGTGTGTGCATCTGTATATATGAGAGTGTGTGTACATCTGTATGAGAGTGTGTACATCTGTATGAGTGTGTGTGTGCGCATCTGTATGAGTGTGTGTGTGCGCATCTGTATGAGTGTGTGTGTGCATCTGTATGAGTGTGTGTGTGCATCTGTATGAGTGTGTGTGTGCATCTGTATGAGTGTGTGTGTGCATCTGTATGAGTGTGTGTGTGCATCTGTATATATGAGTGTGTGTACATCTGTATGAGAATGTGTGTACATCTGTATGAGAGTGTGTGTGCATCTGTATGAGTGTGTGTGCATCTGTATGAGTGTGTGTGCATCTGTATGAGTGTGTGTGCATCTGTATATATGAGAGTGTGTGTACATCTGTATGAGTGTGTGTACATCTGTATGAGTGTGTGTGCATCTGTATATATGAGAGTGTGTGTACATCTGTATGAGAATGTGTGTACATCTGTATGAGTGTGTGTGTGCATCTATATGTATGAGAATGTGTGTGCATCTGTATATATGAGAGTGTGTGTGCATCTGTATGAGTGTGTGTGTGCACATCTGTATGAGTGTGTGTGTGCATCTATATGTATGAGTGTGTGTGTGCATCTATATGTATGAGAGTGTGTGTACATCTGGATGACAGTGTGTGACTGTGTACATCTATATGAGTGTGTGTGCATCTGTATGAGTGTGTGTGTGTGCATCTGTATGAGTGTGTTTGTGCATCTGTATGTATGAGAGTGTGTGTGCATCTGTATGAGAGTGTGTGTGCATCTGTATGAGAGTGTGTGTGCATCTGTATGAGAGTGTGTGCATCTGTATGAGTGTGTGTGCAACTGTATGAGAGTGTGTGTATGCATCTGTATGAGTGTGTGTGTGCATCTGTATGAGTGTGTGTGCATCTGTATGAGTGTGTGTGCATCTGTATGAGTGTGTGTGCATCTGTATGAGTGTGTATGAGAGTGTGTGTGCATCTGTATGAGAGTGTGTGCGCATCTGCATGAGAGTGTGTGCGCATCTGCATGAGAGTGTGTGCGCATCTGTATGAGTGTGTCTGTGTGCATCTGTATGAGTGTGTCTGTGTGCATCTGTATGAGTGTGTGTGCATTTGTATGAGTGTGTGTGCATCTGTATGAGTGTGGGTGTGTGTGCATCTGTATGAGTGTGTGTGCATCTGTATGAGTGTGTGTGCCACTGTATGAGAGTGTGTGCGTATCTGCATGAGAGTGTGTGCGCATCTGGTTTCTCCTTTTACAAATAAGGCAAGTTGGAGTTTGACTACTGGAGAATAGCTGCAGTTAAAAGGATGTTAATTTGTTTTAAAACATTAAAGGAACACAACATTTTTCTTTTATGTTTCAGATAGAACATACAATATTAAAGACTTTTACATTTTACTTATGTTATCCAATTTGCTTTTTTCTTTTAGTATCATTTGAAAAGCATACCTAGGTAGGCTAAAGATCAGTAATGCACTACTGGGAGCAGCTGGTGAGTGGTGGTTGCACATATATGCCTCTTGTCATTGGCTCATTTAATGTGTTCAGTTAGCTCCCAGTTGTGCATTGCTGCATATCCTTCAACAAAGGATAACAAGAGAATGAAGCAAATGTACTAATAGCCTCACTAGCCTCTGACCTCACCGCACGTCACTGGTGGTCGCAATCTTGCTTATCATGACCCGCGCTAACGTAGTCATGATAAGCAAACCAGATTAGTAAACCAGTAAGATTTTTCCTAGGACTAGTAGCATTTGGGATAATTATCAACACCCAGGCTTGTCTGGAGTTAACTGCCTGAGTCCCTGAAAGCTGTACAACTGTCTGTTAGTGCTGGTGAGCACCCAGGGCTGTAAGGTTTGCAGGGTAATAGGATGTCTACCCAGTCAAGTTCGAGAGTGCAGTTAATTTTCCTGTGTTGTATGTATCTAGAGAAAGTCACCCTTGTTTGTATCTCAGTGTGTTTGGTTGAAGGTATGCATTGTGTGGCTGTAAGTTGGGAGCAAGAGACCTTGACATGGTACTAGGCCTATCACCATTTTTCATCTAGCTGTGTGCTTGCAAGAGAGTGCCAGACTTTCTGTGTGTTGTGTCAATCATTTTGTATTGTCCCTGAAAGCTGTCTGTGAGTGCAGGGGAGCACCCAGGGCTGTGAGTTTTGTAGGGTCATATGAAGTGTATATATATATATACAGTATATATATATATACTGTGTATATATATATATATATATACCGTATATTTATAGTCTGGGCACATTTAATTTTTTGCATCCCTCCTGGAAAAAAGATCAGCAGACACCCATGGGTTTGCCTTTTATGTATTCAAATAACGATTCATTTCTTTCTGTGACTTACACTTATTTGTTTTTCATTTTCTATTTAGCTAGCTGTCATGTTAAACGTTTTGTGCATTATGTTCTGTATGTACCTGAAATATTTATATATGTTTATATATTTTTCTTCCTTATGTTTTATACAAATACAAAATCCTCTGTGGTCCAATGTACTTGCAATTTTTAGTCATATAATGAAAATATTTTCTTTGCGCTCATAGTTGTTAATCAGTACCAGGCTGCTATTGATATAAAACCAAATTTTTCCAGTCTCATACTTAAATTGAAAAATAATTTCATGGTTTTATATTCAATAGTAAGTTCAAATAATAAAGAAAACATTTTAAATATGTGATATATATATTAATAATACAAATAATAAACAAATTTGTTTTTAAATCATGAAGATTTGAATCAAATAATTGTTAAAACAGCCCTTTGCACAGCTGATGAATTGTATTTTTTAATTAAAAGATGTAATTTATTTAATTAAAATTGACTTTTTCATTAAAAATACTCAATTCATAAATTTATCTTTTCAATAGCTTCATGGAGCAAAAAAGTTAATTTGAAATGCACAGCAAGTAATCAGCAGATTAACATGTAGGCTACCTGCTTTTGGTTTGATAGCTGCATGTAGAAGAAAAGCAACAAAAACTGTGGTATCTTTGGTAGAATTAATTTTGCATACACAGACATAAAGCAAAAATTTTTCTAAATGTATGTCCGCCCAGGAAAACACTGGGTCACGTTTAACATACGACGTATGGGCAATGTTTCCAGCTAGGAAACCTGTCTGTTCATCTTCGGAGCAAGCAGGCAGAGGACACTGTTCGATTGCTGCCTGCAATTATTATTACACAAGAATATTATTTTTCAGTGCCTCCCCTGCTCTTGTAGGATTGATAGCCTGTCAATCACCTTAATTGAAGAGTTTGGGGTGATTTATCTCTGCCAACTGTGCTGTTTAAAGGGTCATAATAGTAAAAGTAAAATATATGCTCTAATTTGTTAGAACATGTAATTTTATGACTATTCACCCTACACTATTGTATAGTATGAATAGGGGTTAAAAAGGTTAAACACACATTAGAAGTGTGGCTCAGGACCAGCAACACTCTGAAGGTCCTTAGCTGCACTTCTATTGTGTGTTTGACCCCTGTGCCGGGTCGATAGTCTTAAAATGACATGCTCTAACAAATTAAAGCATGTCATTTTTTTGACTATTATGGCCCTTCAATAAATGAATCCCACTGAATTAACCAGCTTCTTCACAACATGTTGGATAGCTGTTATATCATACAGGTGTGTGAAGCACAGGTCTTGTGTTGGGCTTTATAGTTTATTGCTGGTGCACCATTTGCTTGGAATATTGCTAAGTATATTTACTTGTATCTCAGTTGCTTTCCTAGGAACTATTTTGATATCCTCTAACTTCTAATTTCTTCCTTTGGTCCTCTTCTCCAACATTCACTTGTGTACTCCAGTTGGTCTCTACGGTCTTTATTTCTGTTGACCATTGCTGCTGTGTTCTTGTCACCCACAACTGCCGTTCTATTGCTTGTGTTCTTCTGTGCATTTGAGAAATAATTTTATTATTTTATTTAAATATATTCATGATCCTTAGAGAGTCGGCAAGAACACTGTTTATTCCATGAAAATTGTTTGTGACATGAAGTTCTACTTTAAGAGAAGAGCAAATTATATGTAATCTCCAGAAATAAAAAATGTGTTTTCACTGTAATAGCAACACATTTGTGGAACTTTTTGCATGAGTAGGTCATGACTGCCAATAAAGGGCTAGATTAGAAGTGGTGCGATTTTTAGAGCTCCCGCTCAAGCATAAACTGTGCTACCTTCCAGACTTTGCGATATCTCAACTGTGTTAACGAATTCTACCAATAGAATTCAATGGAGAGTGCAGAAGAACCCAACAGGAGTTTTGAATATTTCACATTCCAATGTTCTTCACTTATAGAACAATGTTATTTTTATTGTAAATACATATTTATATCTATATATATACTGTACCTATATCTCTTTATCTATTCATATAGATAAATAGGTATAGATATGTATTTCATATTAACATTATCATATATATATATATATATATATATACACATACAGTGATGGGGAAAATTATTTGACCCCCTGCTGATTTTGTATGTTTGCCCACTGACAAAGAAATGATCAGTCTATATTTTAATTGTAGCTTTATTTGAACAGTGAGAGACAGAATAACAACAAAAATCCAGAAAAAACGGATTTCAAAAAGTTATAAATTGATTTGCTTTTTAATGTGTGAAATAAGTATTTGATCCCCTATCAATCAGCAAGATTTCTGGCTCCCAGGTGTCTTTTATACAGGTAATGAGCTGAGATTAGGAGCACTCTTAAAGGGAGTGCTCCTAATCTCAGCTTGTTACCTGTATAAAAGACACCTGTCCCAGAAGCAATCAATCAATCAGATTCCAAACTCTCCCCCATGGCCAAGACCAAAGAGCTGTCCAAGGTTGTCAGGGACAAGATTGTAGACCTACACAAGTCTGGAATGGGCTACAAGACCATCACCAAGCAGCTTGGTTAGAAGGTGACAATAGTTGGTGCGATTATTCGCAAATGGAAGAAACACAAAATAACTGTCAGTCTCCCTCGGTCTGGGCTCAATGCAAGATCTCACCTTGTGAAGTTTCAATGATCATGAGAACAGTGAGGAATCAGCGCAGAACTACACGGGAGGATCTTGTCAATGATCTCAAGCTGGCTGGGACCATAGTCACCAAGAAAACAATTGAGCACACTACGCCTTGATGGACTAAAATCCTGCAGCGCCCGCAAGGTCCCCCTGCTCAAGAAAGCACATGTACAGGCCCATCTGAAGTTTGCCAATAAACATCTGAATGTTCATTGGCAAACAAGCTCACGTCTATGCATGACCTATTTTTATCTCCCACTCTCTCAATTTTCTAGCTCTCACAGAAACCTGTTTCTCTACTTCACATACTGCTTTCTCTGCTGCACTGTCACATGGGCGACCTACTTCAGCCACACTCCTAGGTCTGATAATAGACAAGGAGGTGGTGTTGGTATTTTACTTTCCTCTCGTTGCACCTTTCAACAAATACAGCCCTTCTAGTCAATCACATTTTCTTCATTCAAAACACACATCATTTTCTTATTCTCTCCCCTCTCTTTACGTGTTGCAGTCATATAACGCCGCCTAGCTCTGCAACTCTATTTCTAGATTACTTTGCCACCTGGCTACCTTAATTCCTTTCCTCGGATACCCCTGCCCTCATTCTCGGTAACTTCAACCTCCCTGTTAATAATCCCACTGCCTCCTCTGCAAAACAACATCTACAACTAACTTCCTCTATTCAGCCTGTCACAATGGACTGGCTCTCCCACTCACAAAGATGGTCACTCCCTTGATCTGATTTTCAGCTATCGATGCACTATCTCAAACTTCACAAACTCACCTTTTCCTCTTTCTGACCATCACCACTTCCTCACTTGTAACATCACCTCCCTCCCTACAACTCTCCCTCCTTCTACCCCTCACACTAAGCTTCACAGAAGAATCAAGTCATTAGATCAGCAACAGCTCGCTAGCTCTCTCAAACCTCATCTCTCTTCCATCCCCTCCTTTTCCTGTACTGATGAATCTATCTGCCACTATAACTCTACCCTTAAATCGGTCCTTGATAATCTGGCCCCACCTACCATAGCTCGGAAAACATACACTCATCCTCAGCCCTGGCATACTTCTCTGACACGGTACCTACGCAGATATTCCCGTACTGCTGAGTGACACTGGAGGAAATCTCAGAGTTCTGCTGACTTTCTTCACTATAAGTTCTTCTTGAACTCTTACTATTCTGCCCTTATTCTATATAACTTCTCTACTCTTATCTCTACTCTTTCTTCAAACCCAAAACATCTGTTATCCACGTTCAATTCCCTTCTCCACCCACCCCCACCTCCCACCACAACTCTTCTCTCGGCTCAAGATTTTGCCAGTTACTTCAACATCAAAATCGACTCCATCAGAATAAAATCAGCTCTCAACACACTACCGGTCTCCCACCCCCTCAAAAGCTCACAATCATCCAAAACCCACATAGCCATAAATTTAGCTCTTTTGTCCCTGTTACAGAGGAAGAAGTTTCTGCCCTTAAACTGTCCTCTGTTAGAAAGGTAGAAAGTGGACTAAGCGCCTAACTAGCGTACCTATAGCCTAGGAGGGGTGATACCTAGCAGTCACCAAAGGGAAATGTATAGTAATGTGTAAACCCAGGCGCCTACCTAACAGAGGCAAGGTATACTAAATATATGTTTAAAATCCTATTTTAATGCACCTATAATTAAAATCAATTCAAAGGGTACATATTTTGAAATACATATAGAAAAACCTATCATGGATCCATGACAATATACAAAGATTATATAATAATAAAACAATGTGATTAAAACAATGGTTTCGGGCAATAATCACTGGGTATGAATCGCAGAGCACATTGTTTTATTACTTATACTGTCCTCTCACCTCACTACCTGTCCCCTCAACCCCATTCCCTCACAACTACACATCTTCCTCTATTCTACCCTTACCCCTATACTCACACATCTTCAACTTCTCCCTCAGCACTAGTATAGTTCCCACATCTCTTAAAAATGCATTAGTCACACCTATCCTCAAAAAACCTTCTCTCAATCCAACCTCCCCATCCAACTACCGCCCTATTTCCCTACTCCCTCTTGCCTCAAAGCTTCTTGAAAAGCTAGTATATGCAAGTCTATCCCATTTACTTACATTAAACTCCCTCCTTGATCCACTGCAATCTGGATTTCACCCCCTTCACTCAACAGAGACATCAATTGTTAAGGTTACCAATGACCTACTTACAGCAAAATCCAAAGGCCACTTCTCTCTACTTATCCTCCTTGATCTGTCTGCAGCCTTTGATACTGTCAACCACCCTTTTTTACTCCATACCCTCCAATCATTCGGCATCTGCGACACAGCTCTCTCTTGGTTCTCTTCCTATCTCTCTAACCGTACCTTTAGTGTAGCCTTCTCTGGGGCATCCTCTGCCTTGTTACCTCTTGCTGTTGGGGTACCGCAAGGCTCTGTCCTTGGTCCCCTTCTCTTCTAAATCTACATGTCCTCATTAGGTTCCTTAATAAAGTCCCACGGGTTTCATTATCATTTGTATGCCAACAATACCAAAATCTACCTCTCTGCACCAGAACTTTCTCCTTCCTTGCTAACCCATGTCACTAACTGTCTCTCTCATATCTCATCTTGAAAGTCCTCTCACTACCTCAAGCTAAATCTCTCCAAAACTGAGCTCCTTATTTTCTACCCTTCTTCCAAAATGTCCAACCCTCCATTTCTCTATAACTGTTGATAACTCCATCATTACCCCAACCTCACATGCCCGATGTCTTGGGGTCACACTTGACTCAGATCTCTATTTCACTCCTCACATTCAGTCCTTGGCTAAAGCCTGCCGTTTCCACCTTAAAACATCGCTAAAATTAGACATTTCCTTACACAAGACACAACTAAGATTTTAATCCACTCTCTCATCCTTTCCCGCCTCGACTACTGCAACTCCATCCTTTCTGGTCTCCCTAGCTGCCGCCTAGCTCCTTTACAATCCATAATGAATGCCTCTGCCAGGCTTATCTTCCTTACACTTCGCCTCATCTGCCGCACCTCTCTGCCAATCCCTTTACTGGCTTCCTTTTGCCTCCAGGATTAAACACAAAATTCTCACTCTGACACACAAAGCCCTCAATTGCATTGCTCACCCCTACAGCTCAGACCTTGTCTCCAGATACTCTCCCTCCCATCCCCTTCGCTCAGCTCATGATCTCCTACTCTCCTCCTCTCTTGTTACCTCCTCACATTCCCGTTTACAAGATTTCTCCAGACTGGCTCCTATCTTATGGAACTCTCTTCCTCCCTCCACAAGACTCTCCCCTAGTTTTAAAAGCTTCAAGTGCTCCATGAAGACACTACTATTCAGGGACGCATACAACCTACACTAACCTCCCTATCTCAACTGCTATCCTCTTAAACCCCATAGCATGTAAGCCTATGAGCCCAGCTGTTTATAGTCCACCTTTATAAGTGCCGACTACAACAGTGTAACTCTTGACAGGACCCTCTACCCATTTGATCCCTGTAATTGCTTTTTATATACCACCTATGTCATAGCACTGCGGAACCTTCTGGCACTCTACAAATACCTGATAATAATAATTCAGAGGGGAACTGGGTGAAAGTGTTGTGGTCAGATGAGACTAGAATCAAGCCTTTTGGCATCAACTAGTCACCATATTTGGATGAGGAGGACTGCTGCCAATGACCCCAAAAACACCATCCCCACTGTCAAACATTGAGATGGAAACATTATGCTTTGCGGGTTTTTAATGGACAGGACAGCTTCACCGCATCAAAGGGACAATGGACGGGCCATGTACCATCAAATCTTCGGTGAGAACCTCCTTACCTCAGCATTGAAAAGGGGTCATCGATGGGTATTCCAGCAAGGCAATGACCCAAAACACATGGCCAAGGCAACAAAGGAGTGGCTTTAAGAAGAAGCACATTTAGGTCCTGGAGTGCCCTAGCCAGTCTCCAGAACTTAATTCCATAGAGAATCTGTGGAGGGAGCTGAAGGTACGAGTTGCTAAATGTCAGCCTCAAAACCTTAATGACTTGGAGAGGATCTGTAAAGAGGAGTGGGACAAAATCCCTCCTGAGATCTGTGCAAGCAAACCTGGTGGCCAACTACAAGAAACGTCTGTGATTGCCAACAAGGGTTTTGCCACCAAGTACTAAGTCATGTTTTGCAAAGGTGTCAAATACTTATTTCACTCATTAAAATGCAAATCAATTTATAACTTTTTTGAAATGCATTTTTCTGGATTTTTTGTTGTTATTCTGTCTCTCAAATAAACCTACCATTAAAATTATAGACTGAACATTTCTTTGTCAGTGGGCAAACGTACAAAATCAGCAGGGGATCAAATAATTTTTTTCCTCACTGTATATATATATATATACATATATACATATATATATATATATATATACATACAGAGAGAAGTGCACTCACAGGAATGAACAACTGGTTCTATGGCGATTCACCACCTGGGAGCAGCTTTTTAGCCCAGTAATGCTTTTTACAGAGTAGAACTTTCCTGTAGTATATCAGTCTGATCCCGCATATTACGGTCAGTGCAGCACTGAAATACCAGGCAATTCCTCTCTGAACGAGAAACACAGCAACCCCAGACGATCGTTTCGGCCTTCATTGGGCCTCGTCAGTGAGGAGTAGCCATATTTCTCTAAGCACACTGAGCAAGGAGTCCACGTCTGGTTGCCCCTTTTTTTCCATAGGGAGACTAATAAATACAGAGAGAAGTGCACTCACAGGAACGAACAACTGGCTCAATACCATTGTCAGCCTGTTCTATGGCGATTTACCACCTGGGTGCAACTTTTTAGCCCAGTAATTCTTTTTACAGAGTAGAACTTTCTTGTAGTATATCAGTCTGATCCCGCCTATTACGGTCAGTCCAGCAGAGAAATACCAGGCAATTCCTATCTGAACAAGAAGCACAGCAACCCCAGACGATCGTTTCGGGCCTTCATTGGGCCTCGTCAGTGAGGAGTAGCCATATTCCTCTAAGCACACAGAGCAAGGAGTCCACGTCTGGTTGCCCCTTTTTTCCCATAGGGAGACTAATACATACAGAGAGAAGTACACTCACAGGAATGAACAACTGGCTCAATACCATTGTCAGCCTGTTCTATGGCGATTTACCATCTGGGTGCAACTTTTTAGCCCAGTAATGCTTTTTACAGAGTAGAACTTTCCTGTAGTATATCAGTCTGATCCCGCCTATTACGCTCAGTCCAGCACCGAAATACCAGGCAATTCCTCTCTGAACAAAAAACACAGCAACCCCAGACGATAGTTTCGGCCTTCATTGGGCCTCTTCAGTGAGGTGTAGCCATATTCCTCCAAGCACACTGAACAAGGGATCCACGTCTGGTTGCTCCTTTTTTCCCATACGGAGACTAATACATACAGAGAGAAGTGCACTCACAGGAACGAACAACTGACTCAGTACCATTGTCAGCCTGTTCTATGGCGATTTACCACCTGGGTGCAGCTTTTTAGCCCAGTAATGCTTTTTACAGAGTAGAACTTTCCTGTAGTATATCAATCTCTGTGTGTATTTAGTCTCCCTATGGGAAAAAGGGTTAACCAGACATGGACTCCTTGCTCAGTGTGCTTAGAGGAATATGGCTATACCTCACTGACAAGGCCTAATGAAGGCCGAAACGATCGTCTGGGGTTGCTGTGTTCCTTGTTCAGATAGGAATTGCCTGGTATTTCGGCACTGGACTAGCCGTAATAGGCGGGATCAGACTGATATACTACAGGAAAGTTCTACTCTGTGAAAAGCATTACTGGGCTAAAAGAAGCTGCACCCAGGTGGTAAATCGCCATAGAACAGGCTAACAATAGTATTGAGCCAGTTGTTTGTTCCTGTGAGCATGTTTCTCTCTGTGTTTGTGTATATATATATATATATATATATATATATATATATATTTCTATATAGCGCAGTGTCGGGTTAGCGCACATGAAGAACTGCTAATCTCAAAGCGCGCTGTCGTTGGAATTCTGTAACCTATGTCTGATCATTTATGTGTTGTTTGAGAACACTAGAGGATAGTGGCATTATTGTCTCCCCTCAGTTAACTATGACATGTAAATTATTTATATTTTAGTTAAATAGACAGTCTACTCCAAAATTTATATTGTTTAAAAAGATAGATAATCCCTTTATTACCAATTTTGCATAACCAACACTGTTATATTAAAATACTTTTTATATCTATGATTACCTTGTATCTAAGCCTCTGAAGACTACCCCTTATTTCAGTCCTTTTGACAGACATGCATTTTAGCCAATAAGTGCCCTCTCATAAGTAACTCCACGGACGTGGGCCCAATGTTATCATATGGTACACATGAACTAACGCCCTCTACCTGGGAAAAACTGTCAAATGCATTGAAATAAGAGGTGGTCTTCAAGAACTTAGAAATTAGCATATGAGCCTACCTATGTTTAGCTTTCAACAAAGAATATACTAAGAGAACAAAGCAAGTTTGATGATAAAACAATTGGAAAGTTGTTTAAAATTGCATCCCCTATCTGAATCATGAAAATGTAATTTTGACTAGACTGTCCCTTTAGCTCAGAAGCAAAAACCTAAAAGAAAAGCCTAGATCAGATGTAATTACAACCTAGGCATGATTTGTAGGTATGCCAAGTCACTGATAGTAAGTCTCTTCCAAGAGTTTTTTTTTACTATTTGTATCTTATCTATTTACTTTAACCCACAATACCACTACATTACTGCACATGTATTTCCTACTGCAGGTCTAAAGTCAGGATAAACAAAGATGCAGATTTCTCCTCCTCTGTAAATAATATATAAACCTTTCATCTATACATCCGTTGCATTCCCCTAGATCTCAGGTATGCCTATAATATCATACGCTTTGTTCTATGCTAATATTTTCAATCTCACCGTGTTACCTTACAGACTTCTTGCAATCACAATCAAATATTTTAGTGCTTTTGTTTCTACAATGTTATTCTATCAATACATCATAAGGAAACCTAATTTCCTAAAGTGACAATTCCCTCACCTTAATGCACCCAGTTACTACCTTTCCATGGCATCCTGACAATTCCATCATGAAAATGGACCTCACCTTAGTGCTTGAATAAACATCTTCCACCGTTGCTACCATACTCTTGCCCACTCTAGAAGATTGCTTCCTTGCTCCCCAAAATCAATGTAAAGGTGCTTCCATCTCCTGCTTCCTCTGTCATTTGTACCTACACTCTCAAAACAAATCACTTGGTCACTTTGTAAGATTTTAATATGTATACAATGGTATCACTGTAGTTATAGAGAGGTTAGTGTGTCCTTCTGACTATTTTAACACCAGGCATGATGTAATGCTGATCTAGTCAGTAAGCAAGCATGTAACATATATGGATATGGGAAGTGACTAGCACTGCAAAGGCTTTAATAAAACACCCACAATACCTTGTTTGGAACGTTGACATTCAATATTGTTTGATCAGCAGTTTAACGGGTATAAAAATCAGTATGAGAATAGGGTATTAAGGGTGCCTTTCTTGAAGGGAAAACATCAGGTTACACTCCATGACCTAAGGCCTCCCACAGTTGAAGCAAACAGGGTGATATCATTGTATTTACTATTTCTCTGTTAAATTGTTTTTCTGTGTTTTAACCTTGTAAGCAATAATAAGTCATCTTCTTATTTATCTCTCTTTAATAAATGTGTGATTGATTATTATGAAGGAAGTATTGTTGTTTGTTCTTGGAGGGTCAGATAGATATACAGGAAACTGTATATAGATCCGTTTGCACAGGGTCCATTATTGATATATGTATATATTAATTTTGCGACTTGAATAGCTTTTAACATACAATCCTTCTTTGTTTAAGTGTAATTTCTAACAACTTCCAGACCCTTTCAACAATTAGCAATAATCAATAAATGTTACAAGCATAATTACATGACATTTATTAAGATTCATTATATTCTTATGCAATTATTGGACAAAGCTCAAATCAACACAACAGTAAATTAGTTTTAAATTATCAGGTTTAAAAGATATTTTGCTTTACACATATATTTATATATTACATAAAAATCAATACTAAAATTAATTTCCAGATAAAGACACTGGTCAGGTTATAGATTTCTTGCAGTAGTAAAGAAGAAAGTGTTTAAATTCCCAGCATAGTAAAGAAAATAGATAATACCTAGGTTTATAGTTGAGAGATATGTCCAGATACCAGTAATTAACAAAATCACATGCCACCATAAACTCTTGGAATTTATTAGCAAATGTAAAGAGCTTTAAATGTGAACACTATGGGCAGGATTACAAGTGGTGCACTATTGACGCAATAAGCAATACCTCAAGCTCGCTAACTTGCGTGCATATTACAAGTTGAAAGAAAATGGTTGCGATTGAGTGCAAAAAATATTTGTGCTCAGGTTAGCGCGAATGAAGACCACTGTTAAAGTTTAAGGGTTAAAAACATGTGCACCAAACACAACATAAATACATTAAAATTGTTGCACTAATATACACAGTTTCTGATAAAAAAAGTATTTTAAAAAGTGTATGTATATATATATATATATATATATATATATATATTCGCTGACTATTTTCTCAATAAAACACTTGCGATCCGAGGAAACATCCCAACACAAACCTGCAATCTCCCAACTCCGCTCCCAGTCACCCCCTCTGCCACTCTCTGCACCCTCCTCAAAAACAAAGAGAGTGAAGTGGCTTCCCTTTTGTCTTCCTCACACCTCACTACCTGCCCACTTGACCCTATTCCTTCACATCTAATCCCTGCTCTGTCTACCACCCTCACTCTGGCTCTTACTCACATATTTAACCTATCCCTTTCTACCGGCTCATTCCCTGCCTCCTTCAAACATGCGAAGGTAACCCCCATCCTCAAAAAACCCTCCCTCGACCATAACTCCCCTGCAAACTACCGCCCCATATCACTGCTCCCACTAGCTTCAAAACTCCTTGAAAAAATAGTTTCAATCACCTAACCCACTTCCTGTCCTCAAACTCATTGCTCGACCCCCTGCAATCTGGCTTCCGTCCCCAACACTCAACTGAAACTGCCGTCACCAAGGTTACTAACGATCTCCTTTCTGCTAAAAACAAAGGCTACTACTCTATACTCATCTTACTTGACCTATTTGCTGCCTTTGACACTGTTGACCATCCCCTTCTCCTACGGTCTCTCAGTTCTCTTGGTCTCTTTGACACTGCCCTCTCCTGGTTTCACTCTTATCTCTCTAACAGATCCTTCTCAGTCTCTTTTGCTGGTGACTCCTCCTCTCTATTGTCCCTGTCTGTACCTCAAGGCTCTGTCCTGGGTCCTCTACTCTTCTCTATCTACACTTCTTCACTAGGTAAACTTATCAACAGCTATGGCTTCAGCTATCACCTCTATGCTGATGATACCCAGATCTACCTTTCCACCCCTGCACTCTCTCCTTCTGTCAACTCTCACATCAGCGACTGCTTATCTGGCATTTCCTCCTGGATGGCCTCTCACCACCTAAAAATAAATATGTCCAAGACCAAACTACTTCTAATTCCCCCCTCTAGCTCCACTCCAGTCTCTAATTTTTCTATCACTGTTGGCAGCACTACTATCTCCCCATCACCCCAAGTCCGCTGCCTCGGAGTCATGCTTGACTCAAATCTGTCCTTCATTCCCCAGATCCAACTGCTCTCTTCATCCTGCCGCAACCACCTACGCAATATCTCCAAAATTGGCCCGTTTCTGAGTGCTGAAACTACCAAACAGCTCATCCACTCCCTGGTAATTTCCCGACATGACTACTGTAACAACTTACTAACTGGCCTCCCTCTCTCCCACCTCTCTCCCCTCCAATCCATCCTAAATGCATCTGCCAGACTAATCCACCTCTCTCGATGCTCTGTTTCTGCTGCGACTCTCTGTGAGTCCCTTCACTGGCTCCCCATTCAAAACAGAGTTAAATTCAAAATTCTCACCCTGACCTACAAAGCCCTCACCAATGCTGCCCCACCCTACCTGTCCTCACTCATCAACAAATATACTCCTGCCCATCCCCTAAGATCCAACAATGACCTGCTTCTTGCGTCCTCTACCATCACCTCCTCTCATTCTAGACTACAGGACTTCTCTCATGCGGCACCAACCCTCTGGAACGCACTTCCTCGAGATGTCAGACTTGCCCCTAACCTCTCCTCATTTAAACGTTCCCTAAAGACCTTTCTGTTCAGGGAAGCTTATCACCCGACTTAACAAACTAACTTCAATTAACTAACAGTTGCCCTCTATCTCCTCACTAATATCATTCTCACCTCTGCAGTCCCCACCTCCTGTTTCCAATCCTCTTACCCATCTAGATTGTAAGTTCCCACGGGAACAGGGCCCTCAATTCCCCCTGTATTTGTCTGTAAAATTTTGTGTCTTATCGTATTTTCTCCACTGTACTGTTATCCTTGTACCCATAGGCAGCGCTGCGTAATCTGTCGGCACTTTATAAATAAAGAATAATAATAATAATAAATAATATATATATATATATATATATGTAGAAAAGTAGAAAGTACGGAGGCGGTCTCCATATAAAAACTTAAACTTTATTCCAAAAAAGTTTAAAAACAATAGGTTACAGGTTAGTGCATAGTTAGACGGTGTAGCCCAAGTCTAACGCGCTTCAGCCGTGTTGGCCGTACTCATATACAGTATATATATATATATATATATATATATATATATATTTATTTATATATCAGAAGAGACAAGCACTCCAGCCCGGGGTGCAACAGAAGAAGTACATAAACAAGAACAGAGAGTGCACTCACCAGGACTTCTCACAAGATTTATTACTTGAAAGTGAAAGTTTTTGGGGGTGTAGCCCCTTCCTCAGACATACCAGTATAAAGATAAACTTACCCCAACACCAAACACCCTTTAAATGAGCGAACGCCATCACTCACGCTCTCTTGGGTAGGGCGCCACCCACCAGGTGACGTCACCATCCCAGGCAACATGTGTATCCGGTCTAATAAAAAACAAAGTGAAGAGTAACACCATAAATATGTACAAAAAGTAACTATTGCTGCAAAAGACAGCATATAACAAGTATAATCCAACCTGTCCCCAAGTCTTACTTGTCAGATATATATTCAATATGCATATGATTATGTACTCTACTAAACATCGGAACTCAGACACGTAAAACCAGAACCGGCATCAGTGTAGCACAGTCAATCATGAGAGTCCTGTAGTCATAGCAACGGCAGACTCCCGTCCCTTACAACCAGGGGGATATCAATATCGGAATTGCTGATCAAGCCCACGTTGGCAGTGTTATGCTATGAAGACACAAGCAATACAGTTAGGAAGACTGAAACCCATGTTAAACAGATAATCAAGTTAAAGGCGCTTAAGCACAAAAGGAGGTGGATCCGAAACGCTGATGCCTGTTCCGGTTTTACGTGTTTGAGTTTAGTAGAGTACATATGCATATTGGATATATATCTGACAAGTTAGACTTGGGGACAGGTTGGATTACACTTGTTAAATGCTGTCTTTTGCTGTAATAGTTACTTTTTGTACATATTTATGGTGTTACTGTTCACTTTGTTTTTTATTAGACTGGATACACACGTTGCCTGGGATGGTGACGTCACCTGGTGGGTGGTGCCCTACCGAGGAGAGCATGAGTGATGGCGTTTGCTCATTTAAATTGTCAATACAGCTGCTTGTGTTCATGTGGCCCAATGTTAAATACACCGATAAAGCCACTGAAATTTCAGAGAAGCACAATCATCATAACAACTAGAGAGGACAACAAATGGTATACAGCAGAAATGAAACAATCAAAAAACAATGAAAAAACAATGAAAAAACAATCAAAAAACAATCAAAAAACAAAAAACAATCAGAAAACAATAAAAAAAATGAACCCCAAACAAATGAAATATAATATATAATGCAATAACCTAAGATGAAAGTAAATAAAAATATATAAAATATAAAAAAATAAAAAAATATACAAATAAAAATATACAAATAAAAGTAAAATAAATATAAAAATAAAAATAAATATAAATAAAAATAAAAATAATAATAACATTAAATTAAAAAATATAAATAAAAAATAATAAATAAAAAATAAAAAATAAATAAAAATAAAATAAATAACATAAAATCAAAGAAATGTTTTTTATTAGACTGGATACACACGTTGCCTGGGATGGTGACGTCACCTGGTGGGTGGTGCCCTACCGAGGAGAGCATGAGTGATGGCGTTTGCTCATTTAAAGGGTGTTTGGTGTAAATTTATCTGTATACTTGTATGTCTGAGGAAGGGGCTAAACCCCCGAAAACGTTAGCTTTCAAGTAATAAATCTTGTGAGAAGTCCTGGGGAGTAAACTGTTATAATGGTTAAAAAGGTATTTGGTATATTACAAGGTGTTTGACTGGAACGTATATATGTATATATGTAATCTATAAATATTTTTATGTATATATATATATATATATATATATATATATACACGATGAAGGAAGGCACTCACTGGTCTTTTCATTAAAAACTTTATTTAGCGTGACGTTTCGGGGACACACTCCCCTTCCTCAGACAAAAATAAACTAAAAGTGACTGAACATATAAAGCCAAACAAGCCCCTCCCAGTGAAAATTGCGGCAAAACTAGTTGCTATAGTGATCCTCAACAACATTGTAATCATGTGACCAGCATCAATCATGCAAATGGTAACAACTGCTAATCTTACAGATATTATATATTACCCATATTTAAAAAAACACATTTGAAAAACATTTAAACAAAACATTGAAAAAACACATGTGAAAAAGCATATTTGAAAAAAGCATATTGAAAAACCATATAAAGGGAAAAAGACATGTCAGGTATAGTGATAAATGTGTCATACTGGTGTAATAAAAGTATAAGGAGAGTGTAAATAGAGCACAAATTCTCCTACTCTCAAAATATCTGTGTAATAAATACCTGTGTGTCCCCTAACACATGTGTTAAATCTATGTAATAGTGTAATAGTGACTATAAAATATTGTGCACAGTAAGTGTATATGCACACTGACAGCCCCTTGGACAACATAAATATAGATACTAATTTGAAAAACTAGTCTCAAAGCATCTTTATCAAATAATATAGGCAGAGTTGCAAGACCATTCATAGTTACCACTCATAGCAGGATAAGACGATGCTGCTAATGGTACAGTCTATGGCCCATACACAGACCGAGGGGATACTAGACTTAATATAGCGTATTGTTAACTAACTACCTCTATATATCTAATTGCAGCAGATCTCAAACGACATACCATTTTAACAATTGTGATCATATCACATAAACTATATACCTGAGCAAACATTGTGGCCGCCAGTAGGACATCTAAGACGCACACACCCGACTCTGTGTGATGACGTCATCCGCCGACAAGCTAGGCTAAATACTAGGTTGCCATAGTGACACTGTACACTATTGGACTAAAGTCGGAAATGAAGCTACCGATACAGCTGTAGATCTCACCCCTGTGTAGCCCAATAATATTCACCTTAATCAATGAGCTACTGTATATGGAATTAATAAGAACCGGCTAGAATGGATACTATGTTAAGTCAGAGCGGCTCAAAACGGCATATGTTGTCAATACAGCTGCTTGTGTTCATGTGGCCCAATGTTAAATACACCGATAAAGCCACTGAAATTTCAGAGAAGCACAATCATCATAACAACTAGAGAGGACAACAAATGGTATACAGCAGAAATGAAACAATCAAAAAACAATGAAAAAACAATGAAAAAACAATCAAAAAACAATCAAAAAACAAAAAACAATCAGAAAACAATAAAAAAAATGAACCCCAAACAAATGAAATATAATATATAATGCAATAACCTAAGATGAAAGTAAATAAAAATATATAAAATATAAATAAATAAAAAAATATACAAATAAAAATATACAAATAAAAGTAAAATAAATATAAAAATAAAAATAAATATAAATAAAAATAAAAATAATAATAACATTAAATTAAAAAATATAAATAAAAAATAATAAATAAAAAATAAAAAATAAATAAAAATAAAAATAAAATAAATAACATAAAATCAAAGAAATGTTTTTTATTAGACTGGATACACACGTTGCCTGGGATGGTGACGTCACCTGGTGGGTGGTGCCCTACCGAGGAGAGCATGAGTGATGGCGTTTGCTCATTTAAAGGGTGTTTGGTGTAAATTTATCTGTATACTTGTATGTCTGAGGAAGGGGCTAAACCCCCGAAAACGTTAGCTTTCAAGTAATAAATCTTGTGAGAAGTCCTGGGGAGTAAACTGTTATAATGGTTAAAAAGGTATTTGGTATATTACAAGGTGTTTGACTGGAAAGGGCTATAACGTATATATGTAATCTATAAATATTTTTATGTATATATATATATATATATATATATATATATATATATACACACAAATATTAGACTCCGCACTCAATATGAATAAATAATGAAATGCAAAAATGTGCAAAAATAAGCATGTGAGTATCCAACTCTCTTGGCATCTGACGTCACATCCACCAGTCAGGCAACGCGAGTTTCGGGCTCCGCCCTTCGACTTGGCCAACCAGACTGGTGGATGTGACGTCAGACGCCAAGAGAGTTGGATACTCACATGCTGCATTGGGTCGCTGACACTTTTATTGATGCGGAGTACAGCTTGAATCACCATTGTTACTTCTGTTACGTGACACGGATGCTCTCTGTTACATACCAGACACGGTTTGGGTGAGATCGCTCTGAGAGCGCTACATTAACACAGTTCCTTATCCTCACGGCGGACCTTTGTCCTTGAGTGCCGGAGTGGCAATATTACATATCTGCAAAAGTTAACATACATATGGCAACAAAGTTTATATAGACCAGGAAACACTTTATTACATCTTGGTGATACTTGAGATCACGTGTTATCCTGATAACGTTTACCATCTGTGGGATGTATGAACTTTCTAAAGTGCATGAACTGCTTCATCTGTGATTCTTTGCTGCATCTTTTATCTCCGCTACTACCAGCTACCTAAGCATTGCTTTCTTTGCCATTTGCATGAACTGCTTATATTGCATGAACTGCCTTAAAGTGGTTGTGTCCTGTACAGATTTTCCCATGGTTTTGCATATATAACCTGGGCTTGCTTGTTTGCTCTCCATCTGACCTCCTCCGCTCCATATTTGCTTGATAACTGGGGACGCCCAGTTTGTATGTATGGATGTTTTTGGCATTGTGATTTGGTGTATGCTACAACATTTTGTTATTTTTTTCTTTGTGAACATTAAAATATTTCCTTATTTTTGCACATTTTTGCATTTCATTATTTATTCATATTGAGTGCGGAGTCTAATATTTATATTTATATCTTCTGGTGTAATTGGTAGTAGTACACCACAGTCTCGAGCACTTATTACTATTTATTGATATTTAGTATACATTTTCTCTTGTTAGTGCTTATCCTCTGATTTGATAGATATATATATATATATATATATATATATATATATATTGTGCATATATGTATATACATGTGTATTTATGTGTTTTTATAAGCAAATATGTATATACATACATATACACATTTAAACACATGTATACACATATATACACATATACATATATATATATATTGTGATTCAGACAGAGCATACCCTTTTAAAAAAAAAAATCCAATTTATTTCTGTTATCAAATTTGCTTAATTCCCAAGATATTCTGTGTTAAAGAGATACCTAGGTAACCCTATATGGCTCTTGCAAATGGATAACATTCTTGCAAAGTTGCTGCCATATAGTGCTCCAGAAATTGGATGGCTCCTAAGCATATGTCCCTGCTCTTCAACAAAAGATACCGACTTCCCTGTTTTTAAAAAGCAGGCTAAAAGTAAAAATGTGAGTCATTGTGAACCTCATTTGCATATCTTACCCAGAAACCTTTGCTGCATTGGAAACAGTGTAATCAGAGAGTTTCTGGGATAAAAACAAATCTTCTGACTTGTTTAGATTTGTAAATGGTTTACACAATGAGTTATTTTCTCTATATTTTGTATTTAGTGGAGGATTTTAAACTCACTTTTCGCCTCCCCATAATTTTAATTGTTGTTATATTTATATATAAATATATATATGTAAAAATAAAAAGAACATTTTCTTCAATGTGAACAACATTGTAATGTAAAAGATGCATAACTACCTTCGAGTTCATCGCTGTAGGTCTTATGTTGGGTTTTCGCTCGTGCAATAAGTCTATGGGGAGAAGTTAACGTGGTCGTGATATCTGAAGTCCTGAAGTTAGCACACATTGGGTTTTGCACGTTGCATTAACTTTTTACTTTCAACTTGTAATATGCACGCTGACATGCCCCGTATTAAAACTTTACTTTGAGTGCAATTAGCGCATGAATGGAAAAATCCAATAGCGCTACTTGTAATCTGGCCATATATAATATATTACATTAAAAATACATTTTAAAGTGGGATTGGTTCATATTTATCAGGTTAAATTTTGTTCTCAGGATTTAAATAAGACCCATCATAGGTTATTATGTGGTGTTCTCTCTGCTATAATTTGGAGGAGGCAGTAAAAAAATATTGAGAGAAAGTTGTCCCCTCTTGCCCCTCCCTGTGGTTACCCATGGGTGAAAGTTAGGTTAACCCTTTGGCTGCTAAACCATTTCCCACCTGGGTGCTAAGCTGGTTTGAATTTTTTTTTTTACAGATCCCTGAGACTTATTCCATTAAGGTTAGATGAGTACCTTTCCAACGGTGGGGGTCTGTAGCTGCTTAGATGCCTGAGATACAGGCTTCTAAGCAGCATGCCCCATCTCCCTATACTTGTCATGGTTCATTTTAAATAAAGTTGTGCGGTGGCGTCATCACGTCATTGTGCATGACGTCACCACGTGAAACGTCAAGCCCCGGCGATGCCTGTCACTATACAGGCCAGGGTGGGAGTAGATGGGAGCCCCCAGATTGCCCTCAATGTGGGTTAGTGCTAGCGACGGCTATGAGCCGTCGTCAGCACCTGATTGGGACAATTTGCGATGGCTTAGAGCCGTCATTAGCACTCATCTGGCACTGATAAAAATTCTAGGTTTGAAGCAAATACAAATGAAAAATACCGATTTTTACAGCTGTATAATTAGGATTTGCTTCTAGTTATACATTAAATTTCTGTAATTTAAGTAATTATATTGTGAATTTTGAGTAATAAACTTACCAGTATACAATTTGCAAAATAATTAAATGTAACATGTTGCTTTAAAATGCTTAGAAAATATATCAAGGTTTAAAAGGGAACTTCAGACACACCCAAGGAATATCCAAGTCCAGCCCACTCTCTGAAAGTGCCTGGCTCATTTTATAGAGTGCTGTGCAGTTTGCTCTATGAATGATCCTGTGTATCTTTAAAAGTTTATGATTATTTCTGTGTATTTTTCTCAATGAAAGTTTCAAAAAATCACAATCCAAAATGCATTGCTATATACAAAGTCTAAATGCAATAAAATACAATATAGAACAAAGTTAATATAAATTAGATAAACAGGCCCATTTATCAAGCTCCGTACGGAGCTTGAAGGGCCGTGTTTCTGGCGAGTCTTCAGACTCGCCAGAAACACAACTTATGAAGCAGCGGTCTAAAGACCGCTGCTCCATAACCCTGTCCGCCTGCTCAGAGCAGGCGGACAGGAATCGCCGGAAATCAACCCGATCGAATACGATCGGGTTGATTGACACCCCCCTGCTGGCGGCCGATTGGCCGCGAGTCAGCAGGGGGCGGCGTTGCACCAGCAGCTCTTGTGAGCTGCTGGTGCAATGTTAAATGCGGAGAGCGTATTGCTCTCCACATTTAGCATGGTGTTGCGGACCTGATCGGCAGTGTCGGATCAGGTCCGCAACACCTTTGATAAATTGGGGCCACAGTATATACTAGTAGCTTAAGAAAGATGGGGAGTACTAGACTTGAGAGAATGTCATAGGGGAATAACATTGGACACTTTGCTATTGATACTTAGCTCTCTCTTTGTCCATACTCATTCTTAATATTAATCTTATATGAAAGAAAGTGTAATGGATACCTTCTAGAAATTATGTTCCAAAGTCTAATTGTTAATCTGTTGTCTGTTGGATACATGGATCCAACTATATATTTCTAGGATTATTACAGTTAGTGACTTTTGTATATGGTTATACAGTTGTATGATGGAAGATATTATGTAAAGTATAAGATAAAAGATATGTCCTGTTGGGGACGGAGCAAAGAGCCAAACCGGCAAGACGTGTGTGCAAGAAGCTCTCTAAGTAAATGTAGTTTTCATCATACTTCTCCTTACTAATTCCTAATCAATGGCTGGTAATGGTGTAAAGATATGGAATAACCCTAGAAGAGACCACTTGAGTATCCTACAACTGCGATCTTAAACTATGATGTCAGGCTATGTCATGCGACATACAGAAGTTCACAGGCCGTGAGCAGCAGCGTACTCCATCCCAGAAGGTTAGACTACAAAACAGCCTGACTTAGAACCCTAACCAAATAAGATTGCATACAAAAGCAATTTAGGAAGTGGTTTGCAACACACTGGCGCAACAGCTATCTGAAATGCGGTTGTTGATCACACGATGGTGCAAGAAACTAATTACACTGCATGGGTCCCAAGATGGCGTCAGGTAGAGGGAAGAATCTCACTAACCATAAAGATCCTGAGATGCAAACACTCAGATCTTTGCTGGCAATGATGTGATTACGGAAACCCCAAACACAGTGGAGATGCATTCCAGACAGAAGGGTCCCTTGTGGCCCACTCATTCACACAACGCAGGACTTTCCGGTTCATTCTCCGTAACGGAATGGAAGAGCTTGTTCAAGGGAAGGGTGAGGCTGTGACAGTCACTGGAGTGATCCTCAGCCCTTGCCGCCCACCTGTTGTGATGAGCGAGGGGAAACATAACAGCCCCGGTCTTAAGAAGGTGGCGACATACAGTATAAATAAGACAATGGACCAGAGGGAAAGTCCTACGACCCACAAATGGCTTACTTTTAGCTCTGAAGCTGGCTCAGCTGTGTATCGCATAGGGATGTTTGTCGCAGAGAATCGGATGGACCGAGTTAGAATGTATGATGCTATAAACATTGTTCTAAAAGCTGGCATAGGTTAAAATTCACACCTAGTTAAACTTGTCCCACTGAACAGGTCTGGAGACTACGCTAATTTGTTATGGGACAAAGTTTATTTCCATGTGACTGACTTCCACCATGGGGCTTCTATGATCACAGGTTGATCGTTCTAACTTTTAATAGTCTTATGTGGTCAGTTATTTAAATTACATATTATTAGGCTAATCTTCATTAATATAGTTTCTTCCTATTTGTTTATCACACAAATTAGATTAGTATACAGAGTTGTACATAGCATATTAGCCCATGCCGCATGGGACAAAAGTTCATTGTGCTCTTACTTGGGCAAGATGAATCCCTGTTAAACATGATCACTGTCCTAATATACCTTCTTAGGTCAAAGTGTGTACAGATTACAGTCCTATATGTATCGCCACTATATATATAATATCCACGTGACCACTGGGTCTATAGCTTACACACAATTGCCACAAGTATATTTGCACCAAGAGCTATCCCTACAAGTCTGTAGACTGATTATATGATACCTTTATTTAGATGCAGTTTTAAATAGTTGATTGGTTTTGGGTTAGCAAACATGGTGTTGTACATAAGGTTATGTAAACGATTTAGCTTTACCACTACTAGAAAAAACCTTATTCCCAGAATCAATATCACTATACAGCCCCTAGTTGAAACGTTTAGAAAATGAACCAGAGAGTGCTAATTCCTATCTTGGGCTTGTAATGGCTGGTTAATTATCGGGTGCGTGATAATTTAGCGCTCCACTTGTAATCTAGCCCTAAATAAATGCTAGATAGAATGATGCTTTCAAAGAAAATATTAGTCTGAGAATAACATGTTGATGTAGTTTTTTAAAGTTTCATTAGTTGTTTAAATCTTGACAAAATAAATGTAAAATGTTAGTGTCTATAAAGCAATGGGCTGCCATGTTGTACCTTCTCTGCTGCAGCTGTATACATATATATATATATATATATATGTGTGTGTGTGTACTTATTTTATGGTGTCTTACGTGTGTTTTGTGAAGCTTTTATTCTAGCCCTAACACTTTACTCCAGGTTTAAAAAGGTGCAAAGTTTTCTAGCGCTGTTAAATGCATTTGAGCGCAACAGATAACCATCAACTTGCAATTTGAGAGATGTCCCACTCCAGGGTGGGACACACACCACTCACGTTGAAGTAGGAGTTTCTATTACCATTGAGCAATGAATGCTTTTTAAGATTTTTTTGAATAAAGTTACTTCTGGTTTCCGGTACATCCAATTCATCAAGCAAAGAATTATTTGTTAAAGGGACAGTCTAGGCCAAAATAAACTTTCATGATTCAGACAGAGCATGTAATTTTAAACAATTTTCCAATTTACTTTTATCACCAATTTTGCTTTGTTCTCTTGGTATTCTTAGTTGAAAGCTTAACCTAGGAGGTTCATATGCTAATTTCTTAGACCTTGAAGCCCACCTCTTTCAGATTGCATTTTAACAGTTTTTCACCACTAGAGGGTGTTAGTTCACGTATTTCTTATAGATAACACTGTGCTCGTGCACGAGAAGTTATCTGGGAGCAGGCACTGATTGGCTAGGCTGCAAGTCTGTCAAAAGAACTGAAAAAGGGGCAGTTTGCAGAGGCTTAGATACAAGATAATCACAGAGGTTAAAAGTATATTAATATAACTGTGTTGGTTATACAAAACTGGGGAATGGGTAATAAAGGGATTATCTATCTTTTAAAACAATAAAAATTCTGGTGTAGACTGTCCCTTTAACTTTGCCCAGTGCCCACTAAATTAGATTCCCAGTTAAATGATCCTTGATTCCTATTTTTCTGCAGAACAGAGATAATTGCTTATTAAATTATCATTGGGTTTTGCAAGCTGAGCAGCTGCTGGAAGTGTGACTGCAAGAAATGGAGCAGCATGAGGGGTGTGGAACAGAGTCTGACAGATAGAAAAACTTTATTTGTTGACAGTCAGTAAGGGTCAATGTAAATTGATTAAAGTTTTACTAATTTCATAATAAAAAGGAGTAAAAAGATTGATAATAAATAATTAACAGAAATTAAACAGTACTATGGGATTTTTGCTGGTAGGTTGGTGGATATGACCAGTACGTAAAAGGAGACAAAGTGAAACTGTGGAACACTAATTAAAACATAAAATGTATTCTCCCTGATTACAAACACAACATAAAACAAGACAAAATATGCAAGAGTAGAATTGATAACTTCAAATTTAAATTAGAGGCATGACATCAAGATGTCACCCTTTAGTCATGTGAACCTATAAGGTTTTAGTCAATGACATATTGCTTCGAGAAGGCTAATAAAGAAGGCGTGTCCACTTCTCTTTAAAAAGAACAAATATGTCGATAGAAGTGTTTTAAATAAATAGTAAATCTATAGAGAAAATAATAATTTTCTCTTATTACAAATTAAAGGATAATTTAAATTATGTTAAAATCCTAGCCTAAAAGACCCAATAAATATCATTCAACAATGATGGTCACTAGGGGTCAAGTGGAGTGGGAACAGAGTTCCTGCGCTATTTTTGCAGGTAGAACTAAGTTCCCTCTGGACAGAGAATAGAAACACTTCAGTAAACACTGCTGCTGTTGGTGGGAGGAGCTGGAACACAATCTGGTTAGAGGGATAGTGAGATCCTCTAGTAATGGGCATTAACACTTCCTACAATACACTAAATGCAAGCCTGTCAGTGGTCCTGCTGTGTGATCACCCTACACTGTGATCACACATGTTGCTTACATTTCTGTGTGGCTTGCTCTGGGGATATTTAGATCCCCTCAGCAGATATTGGACTATTGCACCTTAAGTGGGCGAGACTCTATGACAGAGGAGGATTCTCAGGCCCAAAAGCAACCATTCAATCCTTCATTTGATTTTATTTGCTTTCATTTACCAAAGTTTATAGATTATATACATAAATACAGTGCGTGTGTACTGTATGTTTATGAAACAATATTAATTGTGAGGGGGGATAGAAGTCTTGGTGAGTTCCCACACTTTTTTGTAGGACTTGACCCCTGATGGTCACTCCTTGAGGGCACAATAGCTCAAAATGTGTCCAGTCACCAACAGTAATGTCTTTGCTAGACGCATGTTTACTGAAGATTGGTCAGTCACTGCACTTGCACATCTGCCAATTAAATAGTGATTGGACAAATCGTCAGTACCTATTCCTCTAAGGATTTTATATTACAAGCTTTGTCAAAATGTAGATTGTAAAAATTCTTGCTTTAACAAAATGTGTTTAGGCAAGAAATGTAATCAATTACACAATATTAACTAAACGAAGTCCTCCATGTACTAAGAGGCAGGCGGACAGCTTTGCAACTTGCAAAGCTGTCCACCCGCCTTCATTACATACAGGTAGCGGATCTGTTCCTCCTCTAGCCCATATGTATCATTACACACTCCTCACAGTGTGTAATGACCGCCCCTTCATTCACGCGACTGAAGGGGCTGTCAATCACCGAGAGCGAGCAAGCTCTCTGTGATTTTTCCTTGCCACTTCAGAGGTGGCGTAGGGTGTAAGAAGCAGGAGTCTAATGACCCCTGCTTCTTACATTGCGGGAAGCAGGCTTGCATATGTGATCCTGCCCCGCAAGGGCTCCGGAGCAGTTCTCGCTGCTTCGTACATGGAGTTCTAAGACTACAAGAGATGAGTGGAGAAAAACAATGTTCCCCCATTAGTGAAATAGAGGAAACTCAACCATTATTGCAAATAGGGAAGGCTACAGTTCATTCCTGTGTTGTATATACAGGACATTTTCATTGCCCTGGAATAGATTGGGACAATTAAACTAGCAATTTAACTAAGATAGATTTTAAAATATACTAAAGGATGTTTACATGTCAAAATCAATAGAGGAACCAACTAACCAATACAATTATATTGGATGTAGTATAGATGTCCAAAAGTGGGTGGCAGAGTGGTAAATCCCCATCTCTTATAATGTTGGTCTCCTGAACGGTAAATATATGAGATGAAAATGATAACACATTTCAACACCATAAAGGAGGAACTTTTTGTAGACTCTGGTTTTCTGGAACACTACCAACACTTTATATGAACAGAAATCTTAATCTTTGCTCTGTTTTTGTCACTACTTTTATTTGAGCTCATTTATATACACACATTATGCAGCTGTATATGATTGTTACACTAATCTCTGCTGTTCAATATGTCTATTGTTTTCCCCTACAGTGGCCTAGATAACAAGTGTAGAGCGTGCTCGCAAACAGGCAAATTTGCCCATATGCGGGCATGCATACTTAACCAGCCATGACAAGTCCGATCTCTGGTTAATTTTCTAAAATTGCCCCAAACGCCCTCAAAATAGAGGGCATTTTAGTTTTTTTATTAAAATTAACTGCACTAGGAAGTTTTGGGGCTTTAAAGTTGGTGGGAGTGGGATGTTAGAAAAAAAACAAGCACTGAAAAGTGCCTTTACATTGTAGTCTATGGGAACTGCGTGTTCCCAGTATGCTTATATACATATATATTTAAAAATGCTGTCCATCGCTGCACTACTTACCCCTTTTCACTATGTGAGGTTCTGATGCCATCTCTAATGGCATCAGAACGAGGCTCCCATAGGAGCCTATGGAATCGCGCTCTCAAGAGCACAATGCTTCCTAGCTTTACTAGTAATACCAGCACACATTATCCTGTGCTGGTATTACAAAGTGGAGCACTAATATTGCTTGCACATAAGCGATATTTAACACTCCACTTGTTATCTAGCCCAGTATGTTTGTTTATTCTGACCTTTGGTTTTCTTTCAATTCACTCACTTTGGCCCTAGTATTCAAAGATTCTACAGCTTGGAGAGAAATTGTAGTTCAGATTTCACAAAGGTAGAACTCACTGAATTTTCAAAAGAAAAATGGCAGAACTCTCCAGCACTGCGCGATCTCTCTCATTTATGTATGTGAGACAAGTCCAGTACAATATAGCACTGCATGATATGAGAGTTTTGCTACACTTACACTTTGTGCATTGTATTACTATGCATTTCAGATTTGGTCTTTTCAGTATTATTGCATTTAAGCTTCTCATTTGTAATTTAATACATTTACATTTTGATCTAGCAGTGAATTTACATATTCTGATTATGCTTTGAATGTTTCTGTGATACTTTAATAACTTAGGATCATACTTTGTATAAAATTACATTGCACTTTGTATTTTCTCCATTGTAAACTGACAGTTTCAGAAAGTGGGAGGGGCAGGGCAGTTCCCTAGGCTTAACTGGGGAGTTTCCAGGGTATGTCTGAAGCTCTCCCACAAGGCTTGTGAAATTTTCTAAGGATTTTAAACAAGCTGGTCTCAATGATTTGTTTCGCCAGCTGTATGCAGGTGAAGTTTGCTCAAAATTCACAATACATTTATTTTAACTAACAGTAAAGTAATATATACTAAAATATAGACAAAAGCAAGTTAAATTGTAGTGAAAACATTTCAGTTTAATTTGGAATTGAAGCAAACAGAGCCTTTATATCAGCCCCAGGGGTTATCCAGTTACCTTCTCTCTCCCATGTGAAATTTTGTATCCCAGAGAGCTTCATTGCTTTCTATGGAAGACACCTCTCATCTCTCTGAGATTTCCAGATTCCTCCCCTTTTCTTAGAAAATTCATTGAGTTCTGCCCCTGTGAAGTCAGCACTATATTCTCTCTCCAAACTAGAGAATGTTTGATTAACTGGCCCATATAAAGTAATGACACTCTCTGGGAAACTGAAGCTGGCAGTTTTTCAGTTTTAATTTAAATTAAAGACATGCAAGGTGCAATCTAATTTATAAAAGATACACATACAGTATACAGTACTGTGCAAAAGTCTTAGGCTATCATTAGATTTGTTGTTTTAGCAAAGTTTTAATGGCCATCCATATTTATTTTTCAGTCTCTTTATTAAGATACAAACAGAAAATACTGGAAATATGTAAACAAAATATAAAGAACACAATTTTTAGAACAAATTGGCTTCTCCAGGCAGAAGCCAATTTTTAGTGTGACCTTCCTTGGCACTAAGCACATCTTGAACTCTTTTTGGGGAGACTGTCCAGAAAGTTTCTGAAGTAATCTTCTGGAATATTATACCAGGCTTCTTTCAGCACGTTCCAAAGTTCTTCTTTAGATTTAGGTTGTCTTTAATTTTTTTTCTCTGTCCAGGCAATCCCCTACTGCCTGGTCTGGAGGACAGTCCATGACTATCAGTGTTTTATTAGCTGTTTTTCTCTCCAAATATTATATCACTGCATTAGCAGTGTGCTTGGGATAGTTATCATGCTGAAAAATAAACCATTCTCAATCAGGCGCTTTCCAGATGAAATGGCATGATGAATTAAAATCTTTCATTCATTCATGATCCCATCAATTCGGACACTAGTGCCAAGTTTGCCAACACCACTGGCAGAAATTCAGCCCCAAACCAGGACAGACCCTCCATTGTGTTTCACTGAAGGCCGCAAACACTCATCTTCCTTCTCTCTCCAACTCTACTTTTCACATATTGTCTACGACTGGACCCAAAAATGTCAAACTTGGATTCATCACTCCATAATACTTTTTTCCACTGATCTTCATTCCAAACTTTGTGAGGTTTAGCATATCTTAGTCTTTTCACACAGTTCCCCTTTCAAAAAAGTGGTTTCTTGTCTGCTACCCTTCCACAAAGACAGATGAAGCTGCTAAATGCTGAACCAGGTCCTTGGTTGACTTCTTCCGGTCTCTCAAAGAAGAAACTCTGAGAAACTTCTCATCAGGTTTTGAAAGTTTCTTGGCCATCCCATCCTTTTTTTTGTCCTTCAACTCTACTGATTCTTCAAATTTCTTTATAACAGCTTGAATACCACATCTTGATTATCCAGTTTGTATGTTAATGCAAAGGTATGATTTTATGTCTGTCAAGTTGGTCTTATTAGCAATCTTCCAATGAATTAAACTCTTACCTAGTGTGTAAGTGATGCTCAAGCATGTCTTGCACAAACCTGGTGTAATAGACCTTTTTCACAGCTGTCATTTTTACATGCAATAGTAGGACAAATACAGGTGTTAGCAATAACATTAATTAGGTTTCCATTCTGTTTTTTTAATACTGCATACAAATATCCTGTGCTTTCTGGTTGTATTCTAATAAAGAAAATGAGAAATAATTATATATGGTCATTATACCATTGTTAAAATAACAAATCTAATGGTGGCCTAAGTCTTTTGCACAGTACTGTATATACAAAGTAGGAGTCTAATTTGTTAAAGATAAACACAGAAATTGTAAAGGCATAATCAGAATTTGGCAAATCTCAATCCTAAATACACTGCTGTATACAAAATAAAAGTGCAAAGTTTAAATGTAATAAAATTTAACCTGAAGTGTAAAGTGATATAAAACAGAAAGCAGAGTATAAATGCAGCAGAACTGTCATGTAATGCAGTGCTCTATTGCACTGGGCTTGTCTCTCCTTCACATACAGAAATGCAGGCAACGTCCCTTTGAGAGTTAAAGCAAAACTGCCTTTTTCACAAGGGATCTCGCAATGCTGGAGGATCATTTTAGAATACCTCACCAGAGCGGTTAGGTATTGAATATCAGATCCTGCTATTTACGATACCCCACTCACCCTCCTCCTTTCTCTAATACCATCTTGTTTTAAATGTTAAACTCTAGCACATTGATAAGTATTGCTTCAGACCTGAAGCAGAGAGGAAATCTCTTGAAAGATTGTTTTAAATATTATGTAAGTCCAATAAAAAAGGTATCATTGCATACTGCAATACTCTGGATATTTTTTACATCTTTTGTAAATATTTATAGCTAGATAGATAGATAGATAGATAGATAGATACTGTAGATAGATAGATTAGCATTTGTCTATATTAGCAATTGTTAATTATTTATTACAATTGTTGCATATGTAAAGAATGTAAAAATAGACACCCCCAAAATAATATTCTTATAACATGTTAAGGTTCTCTTAGTGATGACACATTGACACTCTAAGCTAAACTCCTGTTTGTAGAGAGAGGAAACATTTACCAGAGCACCTGCTGCACTGTAAGTGGGAAGGGAAACTTAGTTACTTGTTTCTGAGGGGAACCTTCTTTCAGTTACACACTTGTTCCCTCAGTGATGAGTGTTCTCAATTTTGTTGCAGTTCATATTAAAGCACCCTAATTTCACCCAACCCCGATCACACTGTGGAGTTTATTTATCAGAAGTGCAACAAAATTGGCGCCCAACGTGGGGCCGGGTGAATATGTCACAGAAAAGACACAGAAGTGAATGCTGCATATAGAAATAGCAGTCTGTGAGTGAAAGAAACTTGGTGCAATCCCTGTAATAGTGTATGGTGAAGAAACAACCTGTCTGCTGAGGGGAATAGAAACAAGGAATTAGGTAAAGGAAGATATATATACTAAATTAACCCTGTTGATGCCAAAAGCTGCAAAAATGGATATGGAGAGGTTACAAGATGAAATCAGCAGTTCTTTAACACAGATGACAGTCAGTGAACTGATTGAAACTTGCCAGGTTATTAAAGCGTCAGAAGAGAGTATGGCGAAAGGCAAAAACCGCCGCCATTACATGAGGATAATTAATGTTATGATGGATGAACTGGTAGAGAGTGAGAGTGAAGAGGCTGTTATGCAATTTCTACAGACAACTAGGAAATTCATCTCTGAATTAGGGAAGAGAAAGGATGCTGAAGCAGTAAGTGATAGTGACAAAGACCCCCAACCGGAACAACAACAGTTGGAATATTTAAAGCAACAGTACCGCATTATGCAGGAAAAATTTCAGGAAACAACTAAGATAATAGAGGATCAAATTAAAGAACTCAGCACTAAAAGTCAAGATTCAAGGGACAGTCATTTAAGAAAAGAACCTGTTTTAACGGCTAAGACACCTCATTATAGTAACTTACCGGAAGTTAAAAATAAGAAAGGACTTTAAAATTGCTGGTCAGATAGGTGAGAAGGGACAGACAGACAAATTGTCCTATACTAACCTCATGCACCAGATTGACATGGGACTACAAAGAGGATACTTTGAAATAGAGATTGTGGAATCTGTAGTCAAGGCCATAAGTCCTGGTTTAAGTCTTAGATGTATGTTGGAAATGAAGAATGAGCTGACTCTAGTGCAACTGAAAAGAATCCTGAAAAGTCCCTACAAGGAAGAGAATGCGTCAGATTTGTACCAACAACTGATCAATGTCTCACAAAATACCAAAGAAACACCTCCGAATTTTCTGTTTAGAGCAATTGAACTGAAAGATCGTCTTCTGTTTGTTTCACAAGGAGAAGAATCAGATGAACACTTTGGAATGGAATTAATACAGAAGAAATTCTTAAGGTCTGTAGGTACTGGACTGTTAAGTGATCACATCAAGTTTCAGCTAAAGCAATATTTAGACGACCCCTCTGCTTCAGATGATTTGCTCATAGAGAAAATGCATGAAGCTGCCAATATGGAGATTGAAAGAGAGAGAAAGCAGAAGAAATCTCAAATCAGCAAACCAATGATGATGGAGTGTAAGTCCAGTCATCTACATTGTTCTCAGAAATCCGCTGACACCATGCCATTGATGCAGCCACAAGTAAGTAGCCAAAATACTCAGCAAATTCAGAATACTAAACTGGATCTTGAAAAGGTAATACTGCAAATGCAAAAAGAAATGCTAGAAATGAAACACTTTTGCAAAGTTCAGCAGCACAGCAGGAGCTTGTATTTAAAGGTCTAACAGCCACACCGAGACTAAGCAAAAGGGCTTGTGAATGTTGTGAGAACACATTTCAGGGAACCACATGTAACCATTGTTTCAAATGTGGTCAATTGGGACATTTTGCAAAAGGATGCAGAGTGAGAAAACAGAAACCGTTAAAAGAGAGAGGGTTGCTGTCAAGGGACAGACAGTAACCTACAGCACACCTGTGTCCCAGAGTAATACACTGCCCTATATCAAAGAAGTATCAGATAAGAGTCCTCATATAGTAAGGAACACAGCAAAGGAAGTTTAAAGCTGAATACTTCACGAAGAATACAAGATTGCATTGCTCAGCGTACCCAGCAACCATATAATTCTACTAGTGGACTGCCACCAAAAATGAACGGTGTTACCACAAAACACCATAGTAAATTGTTAAATCTCATTGGGAAAAGATGTCTTGTGAATTGTGAAATGGACAACATTCCAGTTCAGGCTTTATGGGATACTGGCTCTCAAGTTAGCCTAATCAATGAGAGTTGGAGACAAAGATTCTTGCCACATACAGTGCTCAGATCATTGGAAGAATTGCTTGGACCAGGAGTTTTATGCGGAAAAGCAGCCAATGAGACTGAAATTCCCTTTTCTGGTTGGGTTGAAGTTACTTTCCAGCTAACATCAAGCAACAATGCCAGAAAACCACTCTTAGTGCCACTGGTAGTATCAGATGACTGTAAAGTAGCAGAGCAACCAATTATTGGTTATAATGTCATTGAAGAAGTATTCAAAGCTACATGTGCAGAGGGAACAAAATCCATTCCTGGTTTGGTTGATGTACTAAGAACAGCACTGGCAGTATCAACAAGTAAGGCCAAAATTCTGGTTAAACTTCTACAAGCAAGATGTGTACAATCTTGTGATGCCAAAATAAAGACTGGTACAAAGAACCAAAGAATTCCTGTTCCAGTTCTGTTTACACCTTGTGACATTCACCAGTTACCTAGTGGACTACATGTATGTGAGACATTAGTAACCATTCGAAGGGGTCAGTTCTCTAAACTAACGATTCCTGTTTGGAACACAACCAAGCATGACATTGTTTTACCTGGCCTAACTAAGCTTGGATGCATTGAGCCTATAAAGACATTGTACACTGCACAGATGAAGCTGAAACCGTCGGTAGATGTCTCCATCCACTCAGTAAGTAAAGAAATTAATGTGTCTACGACAGGACCAGAGGATAAAATAGACAATTTAAACAAGGTCAGTTCTCTGGAGAGCCATACCAATAGAGAATTATGGGATCCAGAAGTGTCCGTAAAACATCTCACAAAGGAACAGCAGCGGATAATCAGAAATATGTTAAGGGAGGAATGCAATGCTTTTGCAAAAGACGACTCTGATGTTGGATACATTCCGTCCTTACAGTTACAGATTCACCTAAAAGACAACATACCTGTCAAGAGAACGTATATGTCTGTACCAAAACCACTGCACCAAGAAGTAAAGGAATACCTGCAAGATCTGCTAAATCGGGGCTGGATTGCAAAGTCGAAATCTTCATATTCTTCACCTATTGTGTGTGTGAGAAAGAAGGATGGAAGTTTAAGACTGTGCTGTGACTACAGAGAGTTAAACCAGAAGTCCATTCCTGACCGTCATCCAATTCCAAGGATTCAAGACATGCTTGATAGTTTAGGAGGAAGTTCATGGTTCTCCGTGCTAGATCAAGGTAAAGCATATCATCAAGGATTTGTGGAAGAATCGAGTCAACCATTAACTTCTTTTATTACACCTTGGGGTCTATATGAAAGGATCCGAATACCATTTGGTCTTAGCTCAGCACCTGCAGAATTCCAGCAAAGTATGGAATCATGTTTACTAGGATTAAGAGACGAGATTTGTCTACCTTACCTAGATGACAATCTAGTCCATAGCAAGTCATTCCTTGAACATGTAGAACACGTACGGGTCGTTCTTCAACGTTATCAACAACATGGAGTTAAGCTAACAGCCAGAAAATGTGAACTTTTTAAAGACAAAGTGAGATTTCTTGGTAAAGTTGTGTCAAAAGATGGCCACTCCATGGATCCAGCAGAAATCACACCTGTACTTGCATTGAAAGATAAAAGACCAAAGACTGTGGGAGAACTTAGGAAATTATTAGGATTTATCTCTTATTACCGTCCCTATATCCGAAACTTCTCCAGAATTGCAAAGCCACTTTATGAACTGCTATCAGCAGACTCGGTACCTGCTATGACTTCCGTGCCTGATAGCAAGACAAGAAAGAAACAGAAATCTAGACCAAAGGTGAAAGGTCAGCTTCCCTCTCATCATTTAATCAGTTGGACTGATGACCATCAGGAAGTATTAAGCCAGTTAACTGAAGTTTTAACTCATCCTCCAGTTATGGGGTATCCAGACTATTTGACATTCATACTCCACTGTGATGCCTCTCAGGAAGGACTGGGTGCTGTGTTATACCAGGAACAGGATGGTAAACTAAAGGTAATTGCTTATGGATCTAGAACTCTAACACCTGCTGAGAAAAACTACCACATGCACTCAGGGAAGTTAGAATTTCTAGCAATGAAATGGGCAATCTGTGACAGATTTTGAGACTACCTATATTACTGTCCATCCTTTGACGTATACACTGACAATAACTGTTATAATTTTATTTCTTGTTTGACTGTTCACTATAGTGAGTGAAACATACAGGATTTCTTATAGCAATTAATATGGAAAATGACAAAAAATATGTATAGTGTAACAGGTTGGTTAACAGAATAAGACTTTTGCTAAGTTAACCTATCTGTAATTAATATTTGCCAGCTAGATAGTTTGATCCTACAAACACTGTAGTCTGCAGTAAACTAATTAGGCAGGATTAAAGTTCAGGTTCATGCAACAATACTGTCCAGATATTCAGTGAGATATTGTTCTAAGTAGTTACTGTAGCGAATGTAAATATAAGGTAACAAGTAGAAGTATTGGTATATATACGACCTGTTAATCAGTCCTGAAAACAGAGGTTTGCAAAGTTAAATGTGGGGCCGCGGAAGGTTGCGGCTTGCAGCGTGGAGCTGTGTGAGAATGCCTCCAGGCGGTAGCTGATGACGTCAGCGGTAAGCAGCCGATACTGGTCTGAGAGGAGCTGAAAGTAGGAGCTGCGGTCAGTAGCGAGAGCGAGAGTGCCGCTCTGAGATGCTGGGGAAAATAGGAGGAGCCGGATTGGCTCAGTTTCACACACACTTGGTTGAGAATTGCAGATAATCCAGCATAGAAGAGAGGCAAATGTGTGTCTTAAATAGGCAGGTAATTTCATTAAAGGGGCAGTGAGCAGAGAAAAAAGGAAGGATCTGACAATAACCCACTAACTTATGTCCTTACAACAGCAAAGCTGAATGCCACGGGTCACAGATGGGTTGCTGAATTGGCAGATTTCAACTTTACCATTAAGTATCGTCCTGGAAAAAGAAATATGGATGCAGATGTACTTTCTCGTATGCCACTGAGTCCTGAGCAGTACATGCAACAATGTTCTCAAGAAATAGATCCCAAAGTCATCAGCAGCATCACCCAGGCTATTCAAGTAAACCAAGAGGAAAGAATGCCTTGGCTGTGTCCACTTACAATAGCCAATACAACTCCAATGACAGACAATGGTGAATTAAAAAGTGTAGCCGAAATTCCCAAAGGTACTATCAGAACAGCACAAAAGGAAGACCCTGCAATTGGAAAAGTATGGAAATATAAACAAGAGAACAAGTTTCCATCAAAACATGAGCGCCAAGGTGAGTCTTCTGATTTTTCTATACTCCTGAGACAATGGCATAAACTTTATCTTGACAATGAAGGAATTATGAGAAGAAAAACACTATCAGGTTCTCAGTTAGTGTTGCCAAAGAAGTACCATCAATTAGTGTTTAAAGAATTACATGAAGAGATGGGACACTTAGGAGTTGAGAGGACTGTAAATCTAATCAGAGATAGATTCTTTTGGCCACATATGCAAAGGGACACCGAACATTACATTACTCAACAGTGTACCTGTTTAAAGGATAAACGCCCAAACAAGCCTACTAGAGCTCCTTTGAGTAATATTACCACAACATATCCTTTCGAAATGGTCTCCATTGATTTCCTTCATCTTGATACATTTAAAGGTGGATATGAATATATATTAGTGGTAATAGACCATTTTACAAGATTTGTTCAAGCATATGCAACCATGAACAAGTCAGCAAGAACTGTTGCAGACAAAATATTTAATGATTTTGTCCTGAAATTTGGATTTCCTACCAAGATTCACCATGATATAGGTAGAGAATATGAAAACAAACTGTTTTTGGCATTAGGCAAGCACTGCCACATCCAAAACTCTCATACAACTGGATACCACCCAGAAGTTAATGGACAAGTGGAAAGGTTCAATCGCACCCTTTAATCCATGCTTCGCACTTTGTCATCCGAATCAAAGAAAGATTGGAAAAATTCACTTACAAAGGTAGTACATGCATATAATTGTACACAGAGTGAAGCTACAGGATATTCTCCTTTCTTCCTTCTTTTTGGAAGATCTCCAAGATTACCCATTGATAGCATGTTTGACACTCCAGTAACTGAAAAATATCTTACCTCTTCAGAATATGTGAACACCTGGACAAAAAGAATGAATGAGGCCTACAAAGTTGCTTCAGAAACAGCTACTAAAAGTGCAGAAAGAGGTAAAGCACACTATGACAAGAAGATGTATGGAGCTGAACTAATACCCGGTAGTAGAGTACTTGTAAGAAACCTCACAGAAAGAGGAGGTCCTGGACAATTAAGATCCTTTTGGGAAGATACTGTCTATGTTGTTCTTAAAAGGAAATGTAAAGACAGCCCAGTTTATGAAGTTAAGCCAGAAACTGGAAAAGGAAAAATCAAAGTTCTGCATTGCAATTTGTTGTTGCCATGTGATTATCTACCTGTAGATCCAGGTCACAAAACAAAAGACAGACCTACTGCAAGAAACCAAGAAAACCGTAAGAATACTGCATTACAATCTGCACAAAACTTTAGTGATGAGACAGGAAGTGAGTCAGAGACGGAACAGGAACATTGGAAAGCTTTTATTCCTATATCTCAAAGTGATCACAGAGATGGAAACACAACAGATCTGAATCCAGAAGCTGATGAGTTCTACCCACATCAGTTAGGGACCAATGAAAATCTTACAGAGATTGTTACAGAAGAAAATTATTCTGAAGATGAGAGCTCTGAAAATCTTTCAGGACACATGGAAGAGGAAATGTCATCACCTGAAAACTTGACAGATATAGTTGAAAGTGTGAGCGATGAGGATGAGGACTATTCAGATACCATTCCTCTAAAAAGACTAAAATCCAGCCAAGAAAGGAGACAACCAAAGACTTTGACTTATGATACTTTAGGTCAACCCAGCATAGTTTCCAGAGATCCAACAGTACAAGCCATACAGTGTAGAAATGTTTTACCTGTCTACCCGGATTGGTATCTAGATCCAGATTGTTTTGATGTAGATTCTAAACATTGGTAAATCTGTCAGGTTTAATGTTCTAATGTTTGCATATAAAATTATGCCGCAGTTATTCATGCATAGAGCAAATGTTAAAGATGTACAAATGGTAAAGCAAAAGCAGTAATTTTGAGATGATGGAACTAGATAAGATGGGAAAAGTTCACCCAAAGGTATTGGTTGAAATTATAAACTGACATGGTGAATGTGTATCTAGTCTTCCACCATGCTGGGTCAAGTAAAAGGACAGAGTGAGAGTGTGTACTCTAGGTTATCACCATCTTTAGTCTGACTACAGTAACTTACACAAGTAAGTGAGGAAAGGGGTTTACCAAATAGCTTGCTGTACGGGTAAGAATACCTCACCAGGTACTATAGCGCGCAATAGGCCTAGTGAGAAATTGTGACGTACTCCTGACTACCCAACAGTGTTGTCAGACAACAAGCACATATTGTTTTACCATACAGGGTTGGCATATGTCGAGGACGACATAAAAGTTTGTGGGGGAGAGTGTAAAGAATGTAAAAATAGACACCCCCAAAATAATATTCTTATAACATGTTAAGGTTCTCTTAGTGATGACACATTGACACTCTAAGCTAAACTCCTGTTTGTAGAGAGAGGAAACATTTACCAGAGCACCTGCTGCACTGTAAGTGGGAAGGGAAACTTAGTTACTTGTTTCTGAGGGGAACCTTCTTTCAGTTACACACTTGTTCCCTCAGTGATGAGTGTTCTCCATTTTATTGCAGTTCATATTAAAGCACCCTAATTTCACCCAACCCCGATCGCACTGTGGAGTTTATTTATCAGAAGTGCAACAAAATTGGCGCCCAACATGGGGCTCGAACCCACGACCCTGAGATTAAGAGTCTCATGCTCTACCGACGTAATGGTGAACAAATATATATATTTGAAACCAGCTTAAATAGGCAGTGTTAAAAGTTTCTGACCAAAATACTTCATTTTAAAAAGGCAAGCCACGAGTCACAGAAGTTTATATAGAGACTGTGCCTGCACTTCTAGGGTGCCCATAGGGCCCTGAAGTCAGCAGGATCACTAGAGGGTTTTTCTTATTTTGCCTTTATTTGTCCATGAACTGCTTTCTATTCTGTAGACTACTGGCTAAATACCTGCTCACTTGGGTGTTTTTTTGTCAATAATCAACAAACTATAAATGGCTAGTACATTGTTGTCAATACCAGTGGTTTGAACGGTGACTGTATTTTTTTTTCTTTGCTTTTTTAAAGTAACTCTGAATTTGACCTTCTACTTAATTCCTGACCTTGCTCCTGCATTTTCTAATTACTGCTCCTCATTGTTCAAGTACTTTCAAACTTGTGTACACAAGTGAGGACTCTGCCTAGCTTGATGTGGGGGATCACCCTTACCTAGTCATGGGTTCACTGTCCAGTAAACATGTGTTCATTTACTACTGTCAAGTGCTTACAAATATATGTGTACTTCTGTACTCCATAGGGATCTTAAGGAATATTCCAAGCTCCCGACATATCGGCATCGACGAGAGTATAGTAAAAGGATCCAAGAATAGAAATGCCACCTGCCGAACCACCAATCCTAATACCCCTAAACCGAAGTACCCCACAATTGCAAACACTAAACTAATAAACATCAAACCGCCACATACCCACCGCAAGTTGCTAACTATTAACCTCTAAACTGTCACTTAACCACCACAAGTACTATCCTATTAACCCCTATACCGCCACATACCCACTGCTACTATCTATTAACCCCATGCGTCACATACCCACCGCTACTATCTAACTGTTAACCCATATCCCACCACATACCCACCTCTACTATCTATTAACCCCTATGCTGTCACATACCCACCATTACTATCTATCTAATAACCCTTATGCCACCACATACCCACCGCAAGAACTATCTATTAACACCTATGCTAGCACATAACCACCACAAGTACTATCTATTAACCCCTATGCCACCATATACCCACCTCAACTACTATCTATCAACCCCTATGCCGCCAAGTAAAAAGTTTAAATTAATAAAATCTAAACTGAAAAAACCCAAAGGAAATCTAACCCTACTCTACCTAGCACCTAACTCTCCTCTAAACTAAACCTTCTTAGTTAAAAAAAAATGTTTTAAATTTAAGTTAAAATTTTTTATTAACAAAACCTAAACTGAAAAAAAGCAAATTAAATCTAACACGTAAACCCCCCTAAAATAACCCCCCCCCCATAAATGAACTCGACCCCCCTCAAAACTAACCCCACTAA